>NC_056744.1:724573203-724873203 GCF_019279795.1 Protopterus annectens
TAGCTCGCTATGTTAAATGGGTTTAACATGGCGAGACAGCTTTAAAATAAGCAACGGAGATCTCCGTTGCTTATTTTAAAGCTGTCTCGCTATGTTAAACTCATTTAACATAGCGAGACAGGTTAAAAAAAAAAGCAACGGAGATCGCAAGATCTCTGTTGCTTTTTACACACTGTGTCGCTATGTTAAACTCTTTTAACATAGCGAGACAGTGTTTTATACTAACGGAAAAAGTCCGGGCGACCGGACCTTTTTCCGTTAGTATATTGAGGGATTTACAACAGGCACGCTGGTTGGGCTGGCCAGTCAGCGTGCACGTTTTAGAGGAGGCATTGTATAATGTTGGATAAGGCTAAGCTTGGGTTCAATCAGTGTGATAAGTGTGGGTGTAAGATGCTCAATTCTGATGGTCACACCTGGTGTGTTTATTGTTTGAGCGTTGACCACTTTAACATTTCTTGTGGCATTTGTTCTAGCTTCAGCAATCGTATGCTGGCTGAATGCAAGAACAAGTTTATACTAAAGGGTATGCTGAAATCACCCTTTGCAGAGGTCTTTTTCGGACAGAGATCTCACCATCTCCTAAGCATAAGGATGTGAAAAAGCATAAGGAGAAATGGAGTCTTTCGGTTCCAACATCCCCGTCTTCCTCGGAACCGAGTCGACAACGGACTTCTCCCGCGCCGTCGGTGCAGACAGCTTCAGCACCAGGGTCCATGTCTTCTCCCTTGGTGCCATCCTTGATTTTGACTCAGACTCCTACCACTGTACCAGCTTTGGCATCATTCCTCTCAGTGCATACCTTATTTATTACACAGGCTCCGACCACTGTACCTGCATCGGCACCATCCCCGGCCACGGTGCCGAGGTCTTTCACGGCTCTACTGATAATGACACCTTAAGATTGAGTACCTTCCCAGAACCAGGTATTCTCCTTCTTATGACCCCTTTTTGGGACAGCAATTTAGTCCTTTTCTTGAGAGACTAGAATCTCCATCAGCAGCTTCCTTCAGATCCACCAGGAGTCTTTCAGAACAAGATGTAGTGAGGGTTGTGGATCAGCTTTTGGCAGCTAGAGGATTACCCAGCCCAATTAGACCTTCCCTCCCTCTTGGAATGCAAGCTCTCATGGCGTATTCCCCCGTCTATCCTCCTCCAACCTCCTCCCAGGTCTCGGAGACTTCGGTACCGATGGCCATCCTGGTGCACTCTGTCTCGGCTCTGACAGCGGAGGCTTCCCTGTTGGCACCGATTTACTCTTGGTGCAGCAGCTCCTTTGGAACTGGCACCCTCTCAGAGCAGTGATTGGGCAGTTGTCTCCGTGGCACCTAGTTTGCCGATTTTTTTTCTGTGGCTTCATCTATGGCAACAGCTCTCCCGGCAGCTACTGGTCCTTTTGGAGCTCCTCACCTAGAAGCGGGCTCCTTGGGGTGGGGTGTGACCCTCGTTCCGAGGTCATCCTTCTTGATTCTGGACTCCCATCCCTCCTCGGGTGGGCCTGCTTTCCAGGTGATGGATTGGGTTCTTGCTTCAACAGGCTTGCATTTGGCACCATTGTCATCAGCACCAGAACCCTCGTCTAGCATGCAGCTGTCCCTTCCCCCTACTCTGGGATTTCGAGCAAGGGAGCCGCAAGACCTTACCTTGAAGGGAACCCTTTCTCCAGAGTCCTCCTCAGAAGACCCCACTGGGGAGCCAGCCCGGAAGAAACTTTGGAAGAGGAAGCATCTTGATTCCCCTGAGGAATCCATATCACTGAAGACACTGATTGCGATGAGGGTGAAGGGTCCCCCCCCCCCCCCACCGGAAGAAGTCTCATTTGGAGACATTCTCGAGATCCTCAAGCAGAGGAGAGACTGGAAGCCCTCCAACCCTTTGAAGGAATCGGTATTCTTACAGGCTTTCTGTGCTCGACCATCTACTTCCTCGGTGACCCCACCTGCGGATGAGCTCATTAGACTTATTGTGCAGCGTGCCTGGAAGGCCCCGGACAACATAGAACCTGTCCCCCGGAGACCAGATAAAATTTTGTCCACTCCTGAAGACCAACCCAACTGATCCGAACAGTAGTTGATTCCATGGTTGTGGCGGTGGCCACCAAGATGGAAGTGGCAGAAGATAGTTCCACTGTTCATCCCCCGAACAGGGAGTCTCAGGCTATGGACAGACTTGGGAAACAGACCTACGCTTCAGCGACCTTTGCTATTCGGTCGCTGATTTACCTGGCACACTTTACTTGCCTCCAAAGAGACCTAATCTCTGAAATGTCTGCCTCTTTGGTGGGGGTACAGCCTGAGGAGGTCCGTGATACTGTTGCCACTCAGCTAACTACTTTGGAATCCATCTCGAACTCCTCGATGCACTTGATTTGTCACACTACCGAGGGGGCAGCTCGAGCAGCCGCATCGGGTATCGTTATGAGACGGCATGCTTGGATGCATTTGTGTGGCTTCACGGACCCTTTTAAATCTTCCTTTGTCAACGCGCCTGTTGACGAATCTTCCCTTTTTGGCCCCAAAGTAAGAGACACTCTGTCACATAGTGAGAAGGATGGAAAGACCTTGTCTGCTGTGGGCGTATGTTTTTCCACCCCCTGAGATCCTACTCCAGGAATCAGAGGGGAAGGAAATTGTGGTTCAAGAAGTCCCAAGGATCTTTTTGTGACACTCGTGATGAGCAATTCCCCCTGGGCAGAGCGGGCAACTCATCCGGAAGATGCCCCTTTCGGGGCAGAGGGGGTCCGCACAACCAGGGTGCTTGAGATTCCTTCTCTGGCCGGCCCTTCCAGTGGTCCTGAACAGTGGCCTGATTGTTTTCCTCTGGAAGCAGTCGGGGGTCAATTTTCTCTGCACCTACAGGCCTGGCAACTCATAACAACAGATGCGTGGGTAATATCCAGAGGCTATGATATCCCATTCGACCTTAATCCCAGACCCGTAAAATGACTCCCCGATGTTCCACCCGGTCAGAGGGAGGCTGCAGCTTTAGAAATCGAAAAGCTGCAAAGAAAAAGTCATCCATTCAGTCTCACCAGACCAAAGAGGATCCGGGTTTTACTCGAGGTTCTTTTTAGTGCCATAAAAGACGGGACTGGAGACAAATCCTGAATCTCGGCTTACTAAACAAATTCATCAAACCTCCAAAATTCCGGATGGTCATGGTGCAGTCCATTCTCCCCTTTCTGGGGAAGGACAACTGGATGTGCTCTATAGACCTCCAGAACGTGTATTACCACATAAAGATGGACAAATGCTCCTGGAGATTTCTCCGCTTCTGGCTGGGAGCCAGTCATTATCAGTTCAGGGTACTGCCCTTTGGTGTCTCGACAGCCCCCAGAGTGTTCATCAAATGTATGGCAGTCGTAGTAGCTCATCTCCGACTACAAGGATTCCAGGTGTTTCCATATCTAGACGATTGGCTCCTTATTGCCACGACCAGGAATCTTTTCATTCTCAATCTCTCTCACACTCAAGGCCTTGCTTTTCGCCTAGGTATCACGATCAACACGGGCAAATCACACGTCTCCAATAAGAGCACTGGAATTCATTGGAGAGATCCTCGACACAACATCCTGTCAAGCTTCCCTTCCTCCTCACAGGCTTTTAAGAATAAGAAACCAGATTCAAGTCCTCCTTCCGCAGGCATTTGTACCAGCATGCCTTGTACTACAACTATTGGGCTCTATGGCAGCAACCATTACCTTAGTACCACTGGCGAGGTTGCACATGAGACTATTACAGTGGCTCATTTCATCACAATGGTCGATCTTAACCCACCCACTCGACCACATGATATGCCTTACAAACCTTTGCAAGAAAGAAATGCTATGATGGATGAAGCCAGAAACAAATCTTTGGTGTCAACCGTTCTGTTTTCCCCAGCCCAGGGCCACGGTGACAACAGACCCTTCCATGTTAGGGTGGGGGGGGGGCATTTCCAGGGAAAGACGGGCAAGGCATCTGGTCCCCCATGGGGGCCAATTTGCACATAAATGTCCTGGAATTGAGGGCAGTTATCTTAGCGTTGCAAGTATTCCACACATCCCTTCCTTCCGGGACTATTGCAATTCAGTCGAACAACATGTCAGTCGTCTGGTACATCAACAAACAAGGCGGAACCAGGTCTTACCCCCAGTGTCGGGAAGCCATGAGAATTTGGCATTGGGCAATGGCTTCCAACCGATTTCTCATAGCAACGCACATTCTCAGGAGTTCCAGTCTTATTGCAGGCAACCTAAGCAGGAACATTTTGATGCCTCACAAGTGGTCCCTCAATCCGATAGTAGCGGCTCAAATCTTCTGCCACTGGGGCAGGCCTTGCTGCGATCTGTTTGCTTCACCCCTAAACAACAAATGCAGAAGCTACTTTGCTTTGATCCCCCCACAGGGGAGTCGCCGAGGGATGCTCTGACACATGATTGGCCCTCGGGTCTGCTGTATGCCTTTCCCCCGTTTCCCCTCATCCTGAAATTTCTACAGAAAGCTCAAAGGTTGAGAAGCAAAGTGATCCTCATTGCCCCTTATTAGCCCCGTCAAGTCTGGTTCCCATTCCTATGGCCTCATTCGATTCACAGCCCGTGGATCCTGGATCAGTCCCAAGGACTGCTGTCTCATCCTCAGGGACTGATTCACCCCAACCTCCACATCCTCAAGCTCACAGCTTGGTTTCTCCACTTCCGATGACTGCCAGGCTACCTGATATTTCATCCCCTGTTCGCGAGATCGTTCTGGCTTCGCACAAACCTTTCACCAAAAATATTTATGCCAGTAAGTGGACTAGGTTCTCTAGATGTGCCAAAGAACATAACATGGACCCCTTTTCCATGCCTATTCAGAAGATCCTACAATACCTCACTACCCTGTTGCACGCAGCAGCTTCAGCATCGACAGTTACAGTGCATTTAGCAGCTATTGCAAACTTTCACAATGGAATTGACAATTCATCTGTTATGTCACACCGACTGTGCAAAACCTTCGTGAAAGGAGTATTACATATTAAACCTCCTGTCCAGCCTCCTATAGAGTCATGGGACTTGACTTTGGTGCTTCAGTCGTTAGTGAGTCCTCCCTTCAAGCCTTCTAACTCCTGTGATATAAAATTCTTGTCTTGGAAAACTTTACTTCTAGTAGCCCTTACCTCCGCGAGAAGAGTATCTGAGTTGCAGGCCTTGAGAGTCAAGAGACCATACTTGATTTTTCATAGGGAAAGAGTTTATCTACGTACTGACCCCTCCTTTTTGCCCAACATCATTTCCGGTTTTTCCATTAACCAATCTATTGACTTACCGGTTTTATTTTCCCACCATTCAAATAGAGGGGAGTACCTTGTGTATACCCTCGATGTTCACAGGCAACTTCGTTTCTCAACACCTCAACTAGAGCTTGTTGTCTTGGTGCCAAGAGGCCATTCCCACTTGAGAATGAAAAGAAATAGACCACCTTTTCTTCAATACTGTGTTACAAAAGTCAGGATAACTAGACAAAAGTATAGAGCAAGTTAAAAATATAACCGATCTAGGTGCCAAACACTACTGTTATATTTGCAGTGTTAATGTCATAATCTACATATACACAATCTAATAAACCAAAACAAGACTGTGTGAACAGTGGATCAAAAAAAAAACAAAATAACTAACAATTTCCACTGATAAAATTAGCGGAGCAGGAAAAAAAAACAACTGTATTAGCATTAAAAATTTTATTCAAATGCTTTCATCGGTTAAACTTTTTCAGAAAACACTTATTATGCTCTAAAAGCACAGAATTTAAATATTCAGTAAACCAATGAAATAACACAATTAATTAACAATCATTTATGCATTAAAGTAGCCCAGGCATTCAGTTGCTAAAAAAATCATTAAAACATCCGTTCAAAAAAAAAATTTTACAAAAACATATAATCCTTCATTATTGATGTACCGTTTATTAGCCTTCAGCCTCTTCTTTGGTTCTTTTGTCAGAGAGAAGATGCAGGATGAGAAAACATTGTCTGCTGTAATAGTTAAATTTGAGACCACTTATTGATTTTAAGATAGAAACTGTCAGGGGTCCAAATCCCCATGGTTTTGGAAAGTCCAGTATCAACCCTTTGACTCCACTTCTGAAAGGGATGGCTGTGGCAGAGGTTACCACTTCATTGAATGCAGGCCTAGTAATCAAAATGGTCTGCAAAATCAGGGATATTGTGGACCTTTCTGTGATAGACAATGTAACCATCTCTGAAGGGCTGTCCAACTGCTCCCCTCCAGAGGTAGTGTGGATCATATATCCATTTAATCTTCTGTGTGGATTGCCATCATTCAGGATTCCTGGGTAAAGAAAGTAATATCCAGAAGCTAAGCAATTCCATTTTTCCCATCCCATCCCTCATCTCACCAACCTCTTCTGGATGTCTCACCTGATCACCAGACTAGACAGGGTCAGAATTTTATTCAGGATTATTTTTGGTTCCAAAGACAAACAAGGATGTCAGGCCAATGTTGGACCTCTGCAGTCTAAACAAACATGCAACAAAGATCCCATTCAGGATGGTCACAATGCAAGTGATTTTTCCCTTCTTACAGGCAAATGATTGGGTATGGACAATCAGTCTCCAGGATGATTATCTCTATATCAAAGTCACAAAAGTGTCCTGGAGATATTTATGCTTCTGTCTGGGAGCCAGTCACTTTTATTTCAGAGGCCTGCCTTTTGGTCCTGAGAGACACCTCAGTCAGACAGTGACCCTCTGGCTTCTTTACACATTCCATCTTCTTCCCTGTTGTCCAGAGTCTTACAGAAGACAATATGATATAAAGCCACAGTGATGGTCATTGCACGTTACTAGTCCAGGCAAATTTGTTTCCCCTCGCTGAAGACTCAAATTAGGGAACCTCCCTGGTTATCAGATTTCAGGAGGGATCCTGTATCTCACCTGTCTGGATTGCTTCAACCAGACCTTCATAATCTAAAGCTGACCACCTGGTTTCTCCATTTCCAGTTATGACTAGAGACCTCTCTTTGTCTCCTGATGGTTTTTAAATCCTGTGTGTATCTCATTGTTTCAGTGTGGGCTGTACCATAGCAAAAGAAAATGTTGCTTTAGTTAGGCAACTGCTCAAGGAATAGACCCCGTCTAGTGTTTCTGTTCCTGAGATTTTACTTTTTTTTGGTCATGTCTGTTTTCCTTAGGTCCTAGGTTTTTGACTGTTAAGGTCATTTGGCTGCAATTTTCAGTTTTCACAATGGTATTGATTCACACTGTTTAACCTTGCATAGGCTTTGCAAAGACTTTCTCAGGAGGATCCTTTCTTCTACACCTTCTGATCAGAGAGCTGGTTCCCCTTAATTTTGTTCTAGAAGCACTAACAAAATCCACTTTTGAGACCACATTTTCTGCCCTTTTGAAATATCTACATAAAATTTGAGACATTTTCTGCCCTTATGAAATATCTACATAAATTCCTCAAGAGTGCCCCTCTAAATGTAATCAGCTGCTAACGTGTATCATTTTGCTTTTACTATTCATTTTTAATTCTAAACACAGTTTTAAAATGTACTTGAATCAGACATTTGTGCAGTTAGTTTTTTTGAATTAAATGTCCAGCTATGAAATTACATTGCTTGTTTTTCATAACATGCATATTTAAATAGAAAGAACTGTCAAGCTAAAGTATGTCACCTGTGCTCCTATAGTATTGCTTACACTTGTAAGTGTTACGTTTGGACAATAACATTCTGAGTGTTAAAAATCCAGATGAAGTTTACTGACTTTTTTATGACTGTTGCTGAAAGTGAATGCGTACTTTAACTACCAGTAAAACCTTTTCACTAATTTGATAGTGCACACACTACAAATCCTTATTTTTGGAACTATATCAGATTAACTGTTTAGGAATTTAAGTTTAAGATAATTGCTTGCTTGCCATGGATTTCCCACCTAACTTGCGTATTTGTTACTGTTCTCTAGGGTGGAGCCAGAAAATTACAAATGAGGAAGGCTCAGTTAATTTTGGAGAGACCTTCTTGGGATATATTTAATTTGGTTGCAGTCCGTCTTGGGCATACAGAGGGGGAGTATGCTTTGCAGCTCATTATGGTTATGAGTGGGAACATGCTTTTGACAGTAACAGATCAGAGAAGCTGAGAGATATGTTGTTCTCCTCCTCAAAAAATAGCTTGTTTACATTGCTTGCATAGAGTATGTCTAGGCTCATCTTTACCAGCTAGTTCCAAGCATTCTTAATTACAGAAACAAAATACTGTTTGCACACATTTAATGAACTGAAAAGAATATTATGTTCTTAAGAGTGACTCCTACTTTTACTAAGGAATTTAATTTATATGTAGATGCATCAAAAGTTGTTATAAGCACTGTATTATCACAGGATATCCATGAGGAGTACTTTTTATGCTACATTAGTTGAGAGTTAAGTAATGCTGAGAAAAATTCTCAGCTATCAAAGGGAAATGTTTGGCTGTGAAATGGGCTTTCTATTTGCTACAGTACTAACTGTTGGGCATACACACAATCTAGTGACAGATTGTGCCCAGTTACAATAGCTGTGTAAACATCAAGATAGCAATACGTAGATGTCCTTCTGTTCCTCTGTTGCAGTATTCTTTACATGGAGAGAGTTGCCTGCAAAAAATACTCAACGTCGGCCTGCATACAAAAGACTTTTACTGTGTAGAAGTGTGTGGTATGTTGCAAGTAGGCTACTGTCGGACGTAGGCCATGAAAGTGCTGTATGCATGCACCATCTTCATAACTTTTCAGCCACCAGTCCGAATGCTTCACCCGTACGTATGGCTTGCTCGCTGAAGTGGTTGCTGTCTCAGCATTTCAAATGTTCTTCGTGTTTCACTGTTGCAGTCATCACACTAGGGTTACCTGCAGGTAGCCCTCAGTCGGCCCGAATACCAGAGACTTACTATTTCTGCGTTGGATGCCGTCGCTTCTTCCATGACGTCAGGGGTATGAAAACAGGCAGCCGACACCATTACATCAGTCTTTCTTGCCGAGGAGGAGCCCAAAGCAGAAGCAGTTTGCAAGTGCTGGTCGTCTGCTACCTGAATTTTTCATTTTCAATTTGAATAATCCTGAAGTCTTCTAAAGTTAAGTACCCCATTGGGGATCCTTTTTTCTTGCAATGACCGATGTCAGAAAAAGTTAACAGTTGTCTTGCCTGGGGAAAGCAAATACCTCACAGAGATTTTCATTCTTACTGCATCACCTGTTTAGGCCCAGACCATGACGTCCCTCGTTGTCGGTTTTGTGCCTTGTTTAATGCCCGAACCATTCGGCGTTGGGCTATCTTTGTCGTTAAATTCTCTCAATCTCCATATTCTGAAATGGCTTCGGTAAGAAAAACGGAGGTCTGTATTATATTAGCGAAAATCCTGTTAAGCGAATACGAAAACACTGACATGTATTGCGCAAACCGCAAATATGCCGAACGCACTAAACCGCGAGATTCAAAAAGTCGAATCCCCATAGTCGGCCAACTTCACCTCCCACTACATACTGCCTACCCAAACAAAATAAATAAACCACATACATACACTAACCAAAACCCCACTTCTAACCCTAAAGTAAAGCACCAAAACCCTACTTCTAACCCTACACTAAACCTTACATACATTGCAATCTATGCACTTACCTTAACCTGCACCCTAACCCTAAGGTCCATAACTATCGCACACTTACCCTACAGAGATATACCAAAACAAAATAAATAATCCACACACATACATTTAACAAATCCCTAATTCTAACCATACACTAAACCTTACATACATTATCTATCTATGCACTTACCTTAACCTGCACCCTAACCCTAAGGTCCGTAACTATTGCACACTTACCTTACGGAGCTATACCGCAGACGGGCCAACCATGACACTTAGACATTTCGAATTTCGCAGTTTTGGACATTCGGCATTTCTGTGGTTCGCGCAATATGTGTCGCTCTTTTCATATTCGCGTAAAAAGGACTTTCGAGCATCTAAATGGAACCTGAAAAACTGATGTAATGGTGTTGGCTGCCTTTTTTATACCCCTGATGACGTGACATCATGCAAGAAACAACAGCATCTGATGCAGAAATACTAAGTCTCTCGTATTTGGGCCGACTGAGGGCTACCTGCAGGCAGATAACCCTAGTGTGATGACTGCAACAGTAAATACACTCGAACATCTACATTTATGGTAAGTGTACACAACTGTACTGTAAGTGCCCTGTTGGAGAATCCTTTCGTTGCTGTTTCTGCTGTGGTTAGGTTTAATGTCATCCATGAAAGGCAAATGCCAATGTGAATGGTCAGATTTCACATAAAGGCAATCATCAGTAGTGTCTTTTTTTGACTTGGGCCTACCCATGATCATAGATCTTACCCTATCTGCCAGACCTTTGTGCCTAAAACATTGAGAAGTAGGTTATCTTCCCTTTCAATATATTTGGAGAATCAAGCACTTGAAACTCCTTGTGAAAAGTGCTATGGAGTGACCCTCAGGGCCTGAGGCTGAGTTGCTTGTTAAGCAGAAGGCCAAGAAGCCTAAGCCTGAAGCTTCAGCTGCACCTCCAGCAGCGGACATCTCTCCTGAGGTAGTTGTTAGTTTGGAGAAATGTTCAACCCCTTTGTCCAATTTACAGGCCGAGCCTTGGAGGTGTCGCAAGCATCTAGTGTGGATGTCCAGGAGGAGCCTACACTTGTGATCACCGAGGGCCCTAGGGGGATCTCTCATGTGTTGGTTAGCGAGGAAGTTGATTCAGACATTATTGAATCTAGGCCTGTGTCTAGTCTTCCAGCCTTACATAGGGCTGATCTGCATGCCAAGAGTAAACAAAAACAAGCATTTGTCACCTCCCAGAGATCCACAAAAGGACTGGCATAACTTTACACAGGGCATTTTCAATGCAGTTATGTTCCTTAGGCCTCCTCCAGGGATTTCAGTACTGGCCACATCCTGGGTTACCTCTCCTCAGAAGAGGCTCCTTCCAAAGAGAAAGGATCCTCAGAGCATGAGTCCCTGGCTTATACATCTCAGATCCCCTCCCCATTGGATTTTGCATCTCCAGAGGAGGATTCCCCAAAGGAGGAAATTATTTTCAGTGAGACCTTGGGTAAGATGAGGGAACATTTCACATGGGACGGTAGTGTGATATCTGAAGGACAAAAATGTTACTATGAATTACTTCAGGTAGATAGTCCCTAGTCCCTCAGCCATACCTCCTGTCCTACCTGCATTTTTGGATACATTTGCATCTTCCAGTAGGACTCCTGATTCCCATCCTTCAGCACCTAAGAAACCAGACAGATTCTATAGAGTGCCTGGAGGCTGTTTCTTTTCAAAGCCCCCTTCTGCTGACCCTTCTGTCATTATGGTGACTTCTGATAAGCACTCAAGGTTATTTCCCTCCACCTCCCTTCTTCTCTCTGACAGTGATAGTAGACATATGGAGAGGTTAGACAAAAAAGTATACACTTCTGCCACCCTTGCCTGTAGGGCTGTCAATTATCAAACACATATGACTAAATACACCCTCTTGTCCCAACTTTCCAAAATTATTTCCGTTTTCCTGACTCAGAAAATAAGTCTTTGGCTTCATCATTGCTTGGGGCATCCTCTCAGGTGGCCTGCCATTCATTAAAATGTAGCTACAATGCTGTGGAGGCTTCAGCTACGGCAGCTGCCACAGGTTTGGTCATGAGAAGATCTGCCTGGTTGAGACTTCAACCTTTGCCAGAGGACATTAAATCCAAACTTATGGATGCTCCTGTGGACAATTCAGCTCTGTTTGCACTTGCTGCTGCAGACTTTTTTAATACGTTACAGGAGAGGGGTAAGGAGAGGCAGGAACTGAAACACATCCTGGTTTTCCCTGTACTAAATTTCCAAATGAATTATCCTTCTAAATCATTTTTTTTTTTTGTTAGAAAGCAGTCACAGCCCCTTCCAGCTAAGGGAAAAAAGTCTAGTAAGAGACCTCAACACTTTAGGACTCCCCAGTAAGGCCCAACTCATAAACAGCCCTTTCCAGACAGACCAGGGTTCATCTGACTATTTCGATCCCAGTCTCCTTCCCCCCTTTTTTGCCTTTCTCTTTCCACTCCAGCTTGGGAAAAATTACACAGGATTCTTGGGTGCTGTCCATCATAAAGAGTTATTTCATGGTCTGGAATTCACTTCCACCTTTCAGAGGCATCCTACAACCACCCAGAGAGCAACTGCTACATTTTCTAAAGGTGCTGCAAGACCTGTTGGATCAAGGCACTATTCAACCCATTCCATCACATAAATGAGAAAAGGGTTCTATTCAAGGATGTTCTTGGTACCAAGGAAAGAGGGCCCTTGGAGACCCATCCTGGACCTCTCTTTCCTCAACACCTTCCTGAAAGTGCCTACTTTCAGAATGCTTACTTTGCAAACCCTATTTCCTCTGATCATCCCACAAGCATTTATGGCCTCCATAGACATCAAGGATGCTTACCTGCACATCCTCATTCATCCCAGTTGCAGAAAATTTTTGCGATTCTCTGTAGCCTGTTGCCTTTTGGTCTTACCCCAGGAGTATTTGCGAAATACTTAGCCCCAGTTATTATATACTGCAGACTTCAAGGCATTCAGGTTTTCCCATACCTAGGTGACCTTCTCTTTCAAGCAGTCAGTCCAGGAGCTCTAGAGCATAATCTAAGCTCCACCATTTCCATCTTACAGTCTCTGTGTTTCACAATACACTACCAAAAATCTGCTGTTTTCCTGTCTCAGGACCACATTTTTCTCAGTTAGAGGATACAAATGGACCTCATGAAAGTCTCTCTCCCCACTCAGAAGGCTCAGGAACTCATTTCCTTTTTTCAAAGCCTCATCCCTCAAACTCATATCACTGACAGGAGTTTTCTCAGAACTCTGGCTTCATGGCATCCACCATCCCAATGCTTCCTCTGGCAAAACTGCACATGAAAAAATTACAGTGGTTCCTGTAATCAGTGTGGATGCAACATGCACATCCATTAGAGTTCCCAGTTTCCCTTCTTCCTTGCTTGGAGAGGGATATAACACGGTGGATTCAACAGTTGACTTGCCAACCCAGGTCTCCAACTCCATCCTCTAACACTTTTCCAGGAAATGTTCACAGATGCCTCAGACATAGAATGGGGAGCAGCTTTTGGCTCCGTAAAAGCACAAGGGACCTGGTCCCCCTCTCAAAGAAGGGATTACATCAATTTAAAAGAGATGAGGGTGGTGCTACTGGCTCTTCAGACCTTTCAGTCTCTCTTCATCCCAGGCCCTCTGAAGTTTTCACAGACAACATGACCATTCTCTGGTATGTGAACAAGCAGGGAGGGACAAAGTCTTACCTCCTTGCAGACTAGCCCTGCAAGTGTGAGAGCTGGATGTCAAACTTCAGACCCCCCTTTTGGCTGTGTACATCCCTTCCAGCATGCATGTAGTGGCAGACACCTTGGGCAGGTCCAAAACACAATCCCATGAATGGAAGCTCCACAGGGATAGACCTTTTTGCCTCCCCCATGAACAGACCACTTTCACAGTTTTGTGCCAAAGCTCCACATCCTGTAGTCTGGAAGGTGGATGCCTTCAGCTTTTCATGGAAGAAGATATTTCTGTATGCATTCTCTCTCTTTCCTCTCACTCTAAAAGTCCTGCTAAAGATTCAGCAGGACAAACCAAAATTTTGATGGTGACTCCCTTTTGGCCAAGACAGCATTAGTTCCCCCTTTCTCTGTATTTAGCCAAGGGCAATCACCACAAGTTACCCCACAGAGTGGACCTTCTCACACAATACAAAAAAACTCTCATCCATCCTCACTTGTCTACTCTTCAGCTGATATTATGGGTGATATGGGGTTTAATTCCTTTCAGATATCTTTTTCAGAGGACTTGCTTAGGGTTCTGCAGGAGGCCAGGAAACCCAATACTAGAAAATCTTATTTGTCCAGATGGAAGAGATTTTCACTTTGGTATCTCTTTTGTAACCTGGACCCACTTACTGTGGAAGTCCTGTTCTGTCATACCTGTGTGAATTGCTGGATGCTGCCTTAGCTTACTCTTCAGTGAAAGTGCACCTGTCAGCTGTCTCTGCTTGTCTACTTTTTTCTCTCCCCCTTAGCCTCTAGATTTGAGCCTAAACAATTCTTAAAACACATCCTTCACATGAGAATCCTCAGGAAAACGGTTTCAATCCCCTTGGGTCTTAAGTTTGTATTGGAGAAAATAACCCTAGCCCCTTTTGAGCCAGCAGCTTTTGCCTCCTTGAAATTCTGCTCCTGGAAAACTTGGTTGCTGCAGGCACTAACCTCAGCCAGAAGGGTTTCTGAAGTCTGGGTCCTTATGGTTTCTCCTAATTACTTGGTGTTCCACAGGGACAGTATGTCTCTTCACACCAATCCTTTCATTATGCCTAAAGTGGCAAATTGGTTATCCCTCAACCATTCTATTCATTTACCTACCTTTTCCCCTTCTCTACAAAATTATGCAGAGAGGGTTCTGCACACGTTGGATGTGCACAGACAGCTTAGGTTCTACCATGACAAAGCAAGGAATATCAGGAAATTTGACTAGTTTATCTCCTTTCACTGTAGAACTTTAAGACTTCCTGTCTCTAAACACACTATTTTCCAGCTGGATCTGTAGAACTATTTTCTTCTTCTGTGAGCATCATGGAAAGAGCCTCCCTTCTCCTGTTAAGGCACACTCTGCCAGGGCTGTTTCTTCCTGTGGTGCCTTCTTCAGACACTAACTACATTCTGGAGGCAGCTACTTGGTCCTCAGTCCATACTTTCACCAAACATTACAAACTGGACATTTATAAATCTAGGGCAGGGTTTGCCAGGGCTATTCTCTATTGTTTCATGAAGAGCTCCACTGCTCCTACCCAGCTCCCTTTTCTCATGAGCTTTGGCATTCTCCCTCATGTAAAGAATACTGCAACAGAGGAGTAGAAGGACATAGATTAGTTGTGTAACATCTTACCATAACAATAGATGTCCTTCTCTTCTCTGTTCTAGTATTCCATTCCTTCCTCCTTCTCCCTGACTTTGTTCTTCCTTGGATGTACTTAGCCAACATACTTTCCTTAGACAGGAATTCCTCTTGGGGCACTCCGTTCTGAAGATGGTGCGTGCGTCGTTTTTATGGCCTATGTCTGATAGCAGCCTATGTGTGACATACCACGCACCTCTAAGCAGTAAATGTCTTTTGTATACTGACCAATGTTGGGTCATTTTGGCAGGAAACTCCCCCATGTAAAGAATATTGCAACACAGAAGAGAAGGACAGCCATTGTTATGGTAAGATTTTACACAACTAATATTTATGCTTCTGGGGATTATCACTGCGGGCCTTCCTATATATACAGTCACCCACGGACCTGAATTGGCTGATCGGAATGCTGATGGTTTGTCTAGGTCTTATATCCCATCTCTAGGAGTCCAAAACCAATGGTTTTATGCCTGGTGGGGGCTAGTTTTGAAACTATGCATGTGGAAAATGGGAATATGATTTTAAATGTGTCTTGTGTTTTTAAACTCTTAACAACCATTAGTCAGATATTTGGTTGTATTAGATAGAATAATGATTCACTAATTGCCTGTCTGTGGTATATAAAAAGCTATATTCTGGAAATGGCATATCAAGAATTTGGTTCCTCTTCTGGGAGCAGAGCCGTAGTTGATTAATTTGTTGCCTGGTGCTGGTGCCCAATATGGGCCACCTCAATGCTAGGCTGAGGAGAGGAAAAAAAAAAGTTTGCTCTCTGATCTGACACTCTTTCCTTCTGTCCTAAAGAAGCGTGCCAGTTCCTAATGCCCTACACCCTCATGCTTTATGTGATAGAAAATAAAGTTTTTCAATCTGATGCTCCTTCTCTCCTAAGGGCACCTAGTCTTAATGCCTTCATACTCTACTGCCCACCCTTAAGCTTAGATGAAAAATTAACTCTTCCCCACAAAAAAAGTGGATCGGCTGATTATGTGCCCCGATCACCCTACCCCTAGGTATGTTTATGGCTGGGAGTATCCTCATGGAATAGAGAAGGGACTTTGCCCAAAAATGAATGGTTCCTGGAACTTAAAGGCCCATTCAGAACCTTTGTGGATGCAGCGTGAAGGAGGATCATTTTTTTTTTATGTGGAGCTGGAATGAAGGCTTAGTTGAGGCCTGCATCTGTACAGTAAACAAGCCTGGTTGCTGAAAGGACTGTGAGACATTGAGCCTGGTGGAGTTAACTCTTAGGACTGAAAAGTTGTATAGAAATGACTGCAGATAGTCTAAGTACCTTTGAAATTAACTGTGGAAACCAAGTGGGCTATTTTTCCTCTCTTCCATAATATAAAAGTGTGTTTTATGTATTTCTGCTCGATTGTGTTGCATATGTGCATATATATATATGTGTGTGTAGTGTATTAGACAATTCTGTTATTTTTTGTAAACTATTGTGTATTTGTTCTTTATTTTTTTGTGTAGTAACTTGTGCATCCTTCCACTTTACATTATCATCATGATCATCAAAACCCTTTTCTCCACATTTTCTACATGCGGTCGGAGTTGCCATCTCTCACTATTCAGTGCCACACTCTTCCCTTCTTCAACAGTCGTGCTTTCCTGTCACATAATCCATCCCTCTCTTTACTGAATGCCTTAATTTCCTCTTGTTTCAACTGCCCTGCCTTTACTGCTTAGGTTTCTGTACCATAAAGTAGTACTGGTCGGACCACTGTTTTGTACACCTTACTTTTCAGCTTAATTGGCATTCTTCTGTCATACACCCCCCCCGGCACTGTATAGTTTATATACTTAATGATTCCATTTCTTGCTGCTCTGCACTGATGAGTAGAAACTGAGTAACCAGTGACTGAACTGTTTGCTTTTGTGCTTAAAGATATTTACTATAATCACACAAGTTGTCTTGTAAATTATTAAAAGAAAAGACACGTGATTTTGTTTAGCCAGCATTTTCCCCTTCTTGTTGCTGGGCTTATTCTGCACCTAGGTTTGGTATTATAAAAGTGGAGCTTACTCTGTATTAGCCAGTGGTCATACCTGCTCAAATAACATTAAATTGTATAATTGGAAAAGGTATTTTTTTTGAATGTTACATTGCATTGCTGCTTTCCATGTAGGATGGGGAAATTGTTTTTGCTTGTTTGCTTTTCCCCAACTGCATGGAAAGTTGTAAAAATCAGATGTGGCATTTCCTTTGTGGTTTTGAAGTTTTCTTCAATGGCTGGACTTCCTCCTGTGGAGAATGCTCGGTTTACAACATGCACGCTGATTGCTCCGTCAAGTCGGTGTGCACATTTTGCAAACTAAATTATCTTTTATTTTATAATTGTTTTTATTTTACTGCATTGTTTTTCTCTAGTTTTTTTTGTTTTCTAGCATGTTTTCAGACCATGATTCATGTATACTCCAAAGTTTTAATATTTAGCCATCACACATTCTTTACCCCAAATTTTCAGCCACTTCGTAGCTGTAAGATTCCTGTAACTGATATACCATCTTTCCACTGTCTTTTTTTTTAAACAAGCTCTATTGAGAATATAATAGAGACATACCCTTTATTGCTTAGAGTGTGTGCTGTTTCTAGGTTTGTAATGCTGAGAGATTTGTCAGTACTGTATCTAAAATCTTAGATTCCGTGGTTATTTGTTTAAGGTGTAGGTCCATAAAATATGTGATGAGGAATTTAGTATAGTATATCGTTCTGTTTCAGATGTCTGAAAACCTTCACTTCATATCCCTTTTCAACAATCGCTGTGTTTGTGTCATTTTTCTGAAAGTCTGCACGACCACCTTGATTTCAGTAACCACTGCAAAAGCCTGCAATAAGTGATTTGTTTTGTTTTATGATAATCTTATCAAATACATATATATTTTTTTCCAGTTTCTGAATTGTTACATGCATTTGATATTCTTATTAACATACCGCTTAGGTAATTACCCAAGTAGCTTTCCTGCCTACTCTAACTTTTCATCCTTGAATGTTTTTGAAGTTCCACAAATGTATCTTCACCAAAATTCCATTATTACACAAGTATTTGCCTTCTTATTGCAGACTTCTGCTTTTTTATTGCATCATTTATTATTGAAGATTGTAGCATCAGTGCATTTACATACCAGCCTTTGAGTACTTGGCACATATCCCGTGTTCTTTTAGTTTGAAATGAGAGCTTTATCTAGCCTCTTGAAGGTTTATGCATTTGTGTTGATAGACTGAGGATGGCAGCTGTATGTCAGAGAAAGTGGATTTTTAGGGTGGCTGAGAGACTATTAATGAAATTCAAGGGATGTTTCAGGTTATAAGAGGGCTGAGTAAGAAAAAATGTTAAGACAAATGGATAGGGATGCCTATTGATTGGGGGGAGAGAGAGAGAGAGAAAGACAAACAACTGGGGAAAGCACAGAAGAGGTCATGAAACAAGACAATAAAGAAGGTTTAAAGGAGGTGGGGAGTGAGTGCTAAGTGACTCCTCAAGGAAAGCAAGAGGGTAAAAGGTAGTGACAGTGAGGAAGAAAAACGCTATACTGGTTGACAGCCATACTAGAACTCATATTGATCAGCATACATAAATATGGCATTTCTGAAACCAGACAGAAGAAAATGAGAACCACCCTTGATCTGGAATGGAAAGAAGCAAAAGTAGTTAAGTAAAGACTAAACAGAATATAGGGACTATAGAGAAATGTGGAGTGACTATTTTTGTCAATAGTAATGGTCTCACTAAGCTTATGGCTTGTTTTTAAGGAAGTCCAAAGGTGTATTTTAGGATCCATGTTAACTTACTGAAAAGTAATATGCTGAAGGTCCTAATACTGAATGTACAATGTTACAATGTGAAAATGCTGACATGTTAAAATGTTGAAATCAAAATGCCTATTCTGCTACATGTAGAAAGCTGAACTTCCACCCCCCCCCCAGGACATGGGGGATATTTTCTTGCTGTTCCTTCGGGTATGCTGTCAGATGACTCTGAGGGAAAGGCTGTGTCATTTGTCTTGTGTAGCGGAGATGAAGGAGCCTGAGGACATTCAGTACTGGGTTAATTGTTAATTTTTGTTTAATTGCTAATTTTAATTACTTCATTTGTTTCTTTTTATTGCCTGCCAACCATTACCTCCCCCTTTATCCCACTGACTCCAGTCACTGAGGGGGTTGTTATCCTGGCAGCCGTCAGGGTTTTTTGCTTCATCCTACTTCCAATTCCCCACAGCAGCCTTGATGAATGGAACTCCTGCAAAGAACCCGCCCGATGTTCATCGTGTTACACTGCTGCAGTCATTACACTTGGGGTTATCCTGCCGTCAGGCGGTCCCTCAGTCAGCCTGAGTTCCAAAGTCTTGGTCCGGCGTCTGTTGCTGTCGCTTCTTCCCTGACGTCAGTGCGACAGGGGTATGCAAGATGCAGCCAACGCCATTTTCTTCAGTCTTTCTTGCTGCACGGTGCCCGAAGCAAAAGCAGTTCGCAAGTGCCGGTCGGCCGACTCCTGAGATTTTCATTCCGAATCCAGAACCGAAGTCTTCTACAAAGCTAAGTACCCCGTTGGGGAAACTTTTTCTTGCCTCAGACCGATGTCAGTAAAAGTTAATAACTGTATTTCTTGTGGGAAGCAAATACCTCATAAGGATTTCCATTCTTATTGTATCCCATGCTTAGGCCCAGACCACGACGTCACAGGTTGTCAGTTCTGTGCTAGGTTTAACAAGCGCACTATTAAACGTCGGTTTGATTTTGCCCGACATTATTTTGGCAGAAAATTAAATTATACCATGCCGTCGGAACTACCGACGACTGGAATACACAAAAACGCAAAGACAAGCACAGGCATCTGAGGCCCAAAACTGACGACGAAGCCTCTTCTAGGCAAGTCACCGGTTCTATGGTTTTCAGTGAGGCGCCTTCGCAGCCCCTGACGACTGCTTCTTTAGAACCTCAGGCCACCTCCAACTCCCACGTGGAGATGGCTGGGCCTTCGGACACACCAGATTTACAGCCTACCGAGACTAACCCTTTAGAGGGATCCGGAGTAGCTGAACAAACCGTAGCTTCAGAGGGTGTTTTCAGACCTACTCAGTTAACCATTAAATCTTCTGCTAAGTTTAGAAACAAATTCAACATTCACCAGGACAGGCCTCCATGCCTAAGAAACAAATGCTCAAAATGGCCGAAGACTTAATCACTCTGATCAGGGGGTCCCATCCCCCTCCTGATAAAAGGCCTAGACAGGATGCAGACTATGACTCATCCGATCAGGTATCCATCACTTCAGATTCATCCTCAGACCTAGGATACTCTTTACCCCCCTTATGAGGATTCTGATGCTGAGGAATCAATTCCTTCAGCCTCTCTGCCAGAGGACTACTCCTTTGGGGAAACCTTGCATACCATGAGGGAGCATTTCCATTGGGAGGGCCAGGATTATTCAGAATCCAAGAAAAGGCTCAGAGATTTCCTTTTATTACCTCAACACAGACCCCTTGCTATTCCGCCAGTGTTAGATATTGTGGATGATGTGTATACTGAATCCAGTTTAAATCCTGATTCTTTACCTCCTGCTCCAGTTAAGCCTGACAGATACTACAGAGTCCCTGACTCTCACAAATTTCTTTATAAAAGCCCTGCTGCTGATCCTGAAACTATTTCTCAGGGCCCCAAAGGAGTAAAGGCCTCCTCAGCAAAGAATCCAGTCCCCTCTGACAGAGATTCCAGAGCATTAGACAGATGGGGGAAGAAAGTATATACATCTGCAGCTTTAGCAATGAGGTCCTTAAATTGCCAGTTTCACATGCTAAAATATCAGCAATATTTGATGTCTCAGTTGAAACAAAAAATGCTTCCAAACTCAGATCCTCCTAATTATAAAGAAATGCAGGATTTATTGCATGCAGCTGAACAAGTGGGAAAACATACTTTGCAATGTGGTTTTGATTCATTAGAGGCCTCCTGTAGAGCAGCAGTTACAGGATCTGTCATTAGAAGACATGCTTGGTTAAAAGAACAGACGTTACCAGATCATGTTAAAGCAAAATTATTGGATGCACCTTTGCAGCAGGATGTTTTATTTGGAGTTAAGGCAGAAGAGGTATTAAAGGAAATGGAGGATAAGGCAAAATCTATGCAAAAGGTGAAGGATTTCTTACAGGTTCAGCCTCCTCAATTTAGCAGAAATTGGCCAACAAAGATTTGGTCCTTTCCAGTTACAGACAGACCTCAAAGGGGCAGATACAGATGTCCAAGAGGTAGAGGTCAACCACAAGGTCCTTACAGGCCTCGACAATGGGGTGCATCAACCCAGAAAGAAGGGGAAGACAGGCCCCAACCTTACAAAAAACAGCCCCAATGACTTCCCACTACAGCTGCCAAACAGTTCTCTCTTGGCAGCCCCCTTGGGAGGAAAACTGGCACTTCCTGTCACAATTGGCATATGATCACCAAAGACAAATGGGTTCTCAACATTGTATCTCAAGGTTACAGGTTCCACTTTCACACTCTGCCAAGGCTAAAAGGAATGCCAAATCTGCCACCAAATCAATGGGCAGAGGCTCAAAGACAAATTACAGCACTCATGGACATGAGAGCTATTCAAAAGGTACCAACACAGGAGCAAGGACAAGGATTTTACTTGAGACTCTTTCTGGTTCCCAGAAAGGACAAAGCCTGGAGGCCCATTCTGGATCTTTCTTCTCTAAACACTTACCTGGATGTTCCAAAATTCAAGATGTTGACACTACAGCAGCTTCTTCCCATGCTGGGCAAGAAAGCTTGGCTCGTAACTTTGGACCTCAAGGAGGCATACGTGCATGTCCCTATCAGACAAAACTGCAGAAGATACCTCAGCTTCACAGCTGGTTCAATGCACTACCAATTCTCTGCACTGCCCTTTGGCTTATCTACTGCGCCCAGGGTCTTCACAAAGTGCCTGGCACCAGTAATTGCATTTTGCAGACAGAAAGGAATTCAAATTTATCTGTACCTGGACGACTGCCTGATTCAAGCAGAGAGCAAGGACATTCTTCTAAAACATCAGGCATTTGTAAAAAAGCTATTAAGTTGCCTAGGGTACACAGTAAACGAAAAGAAGTCAAAACTAGTGCCCTCACAAGAGATAATATTCCTGGGTGCCAGCTTGAATACAACGGCCCAGATGGCTTATCTTATGCCAGACAAGCAAGGACAACTGACTCAATATTTTCAGTTGATGGCAACAAAGACCCAACTCCCTGCAAGAAAAACTCTGCAGGCCTTGGGTTACATGGCATCTTGCATACTACTAATTCCATATGCCAGACTGCATATGAGGAAACTACAGTGGTACCTAAAAGAGTGTCTGGTCTCAACACTGCCAATGTTTGGAAACAGTAATACCACTAATTCCTTGCCTTCAACAGGAGTTTTGATTTTGGGCTCAAGCATGTCACCTCAACAAGGGACAGCCTTTCACTCAACCCACTGCCAGGCAAACACTGACAACAGATGCATCGGATTACGCCTGGGGAGCACACATGGCAGGAAAATGTATTCAGGGCAAGTGTCCTGCAGAACAAAGGCATCTTCACATCAATCAAAAAGAGATGCTAGCTGTACAAAATGCCCTTATAGCTTTCAAGGACCTTCTGCATCCAGGACAACTACTGCTAAAGACAGACAACACCACAGCTATGTGGTACATAAACAAGTAAGGGGGCACTCATTCTTATCCCCTCTGCACACAAGCCATGACCTTGTGGAACACAGCTCTAACCTTTCAAGTTCATCTGCAAGCACAGTTCCTGCCAGGAGAGAAAAACACACTGGCAGACAACTTAAGCAGAAACATCATGGATCCACACGAGTGGAAAATACATTCACAAATATTCAGAATGATAACACAAAAATGGTGGAGCCCGGACATAGATCTGTTTGCATCCCCAATGAACTGCCAGCTACAGAAATTCTGCACAAGGACTTACCACCCACAAGTATGGAAAGTGGATGCCCTCTCATTCAGCTGGAAAAACCTACAAGTATATGCTTTCCCACCAGTACCTCTCCTTCCAAAGGTACTCATAAAAGCCAGACGAGAAAAGCCAAAGATGATCCTGATTGCCCCAGACTGGCCACGCCAGCACTGGTACCCAATATTAAAGAACTTAGCACAAGGTCCACCCTGGATTTTGCCTCAAATCCCACATCTTCTGACTCAGCACAACAATCAGATACTTCACAGCCAGTTAAAGACTTTAAACCTAGCTGCATGGCAGATTCCTTAGTCAAGCAAGCAATGCCTCTCTCCAAAGCTGTTTTGGATGTCATTCTGGAGGCCAGAAGGCCTAGCACCAGGAAAGCCTATTCGGATAAATGGAAGAGATTCTGTGCCTGGAACCAGGCTCACAGCCTTGACCCTCTTGTCCCAAATATTCCTCAGATACTACAGTATTTAACTGAGATGCTGGACAAAGGCCTCTCCTTTTCATCCATCAAGATCCACGTCTCTGCCATCTCTGCTCATTACAACACAGACCCACCTATTTTTTTCTAATCCTTTGCTAAAACAGTGCCTCAGAGGGGCTAAAAACATAAGACCGCCCCGTACAGCACCAACTCCAACTTGGGACCTCAACTTCATGTTAACTTTACCTCCTTTTGAGCCAGCTAACTCAGCAGATTTAAAATATGTCTCTTGGAAAACTGCTCTGCTCCTAACAATAACCTCAGCATGAAGAGTTTCAGAATTGCAGGCACTAATGGCAGTGGAACCTTTCATCATTTTCCACCAAGACAGGGTGTCTTTAAGAACAAACCCTACTTTTATGCCAAAGGTGGTATCAAGTGTGGCTCTAAACCAAACTATTCACTTGCCAACTTTTTCTCCAAACCCACAGAATAAAGGGGAGAGACTTCTGCATTCTTTGGACATACACAGGCAGTTACGCTTCTACTTGGACAAAACCAAAGCTTTCAGGAAAACTGAGCAATTGTTTGTAGCATATGCTGCAGGAGCACAGGGAAAAGCCATTTCTAAACAGACCATTTCAAAATGGATAAGACACTGTATACGTTTCTGCTATACACACCATGGGAAAATTGTACCTAACAGCATTAGGTCTCATTCCACCAGGGCAGCTGCCTACCTCAGAGGAGTACCTACCAAGGACATTTTGGAAGCAGCAACTTGGAGTTCTGTACATACCTTTACCAAGCATTACCATCTGCCTCTTTACTCTAAATCCAGAGCTGGCTTTGTCACTGCAATGCTGCAGGGCCTTATAGAACCAGCCACCCTACCTCAGCTTTGGGATTCTACCCAAGTGTAATGACTGCAGCAGTGTAACACGATGAACATAGTACAGTTTTGTACCTACCATAACTGTAGATGTTCGAGTGTATACACTGCTGCAGTCCAGGTTACCCTCCTTCCCCTCTTACTTGCTGGTACGTACCTAAGTCTTCTACCCTTTACTACCTATGGGGAGTATTTGCTGGTAACTGAAAGTTTTTTATTGCTTTTCTTATGTATGTTTTATTAGCAATTTGCATTGCCTACCTTTTTGGGGGCACCTGACATCTGGGGCAAGAAAAACTGAAGAAAATGGCGTCGGCTGCATCTTATATACCCCTGTCGCACTGACGTCAGGGAAGAAGCGACAGCAACCGACGCCGGACCAAGACTTTGGAACTCAGGCCGACTGAGGGACCGCCTGACGGCAGGATAACTCCAAGTGTAATGACTGCAGCAGTGTATACACTCGAACATCTACATTTATGGTAGGTACAAAACTGTACTTTATCTTAATTTCTGCACATAGTCTCAGTGCCTTCTACAAATTGTGAGAAAATGCTGCCTCGTGGGTGCTCATCCTTGATCTTGCAATTTATTAGTATGCCACCCAGCTTCAGCTAAGTATCTGTCTTGCAGAGGATTGAATTGTCTTCCTTCTGCATGATGAGCAAGCAGGTACTGGCCTCTCATTCTTATCCTGACTGGTCAGTTGCTCCATTCACCAGGTTGCTGATCAGATTTTGTCTGTCTGAGTCAGACAGGGTCTTATCTCTCTGCACCTTGGAGTCAGTTGTGCAAATTGTTAACTTGGCAGAAGAAAGAGTGTGGAAGTGTTAATGCATGTGTCTGAATTAAAAGAAAGGCATGCAAAAGGGTCTGATCAGCTTTGGCTGGACATTGTATAAAGAACTGAAGTAATAGTAGTATCTCTAGATTCAGTTGAACTGTTATCAGTCAAATTCCAGTGAAGAAGAAGAAAGCCAGGGGGAGAGTGAAAAAAACAGTATGTCAAGGATTTCATTCAGAAGTTCACAAACACACACACACACGCGCAGGTTAGACGGTGAGTGAGCAAGTGAGTGGGTAAGCAACACCACTGGTGTGTATCTGTTGGAATAATATTCACACATGGAGACTTGGTAGCTTGCAAAAGTGTTCTTAGGTTGTGGATCATAAAAGAGGCAGGAATATTTCATTAAATATGTTTTATTTTCAGTGATAATTGGACACTGTGAAGAAAATCTCTGAGGGCAAGAAACTTTATATGATTTGCTTTTCAGGCTAAAAGGAAGACTTGATTAGATATTTAGGTTTATTAGAGGAGAAGGCGACAATGCAGCCTCTTTTGATTTTATGAGCGATAAAGTATTACCCCTAAAGAAAAAGAGCAAAAAATGGGATTCTTTTCAGAAATGGGTGTTCAACCAAAAGACATTCTTCAATTGTTATTAAATTGTATATATTAATCTCTGGATGACTTTAAAGAAGAAAAGCAAGCTTGTTTTTTTTTTTTTTTAATTTTGTTTGAATATGGAAAGTCTCTGTAGAATGGAAAACTCATACTGGATTTTACAAACTATGCTGGACAAAGGACAACCCAATAATTTGTATCTTTTCATATAAAAATAAAGGCCCTTAAATGCTGTATGTTCCTAAATATTTGCAGAAAATGTAGTGTTAAGGAGCATTTAAGCAGTAATTGCTGATGGATGTGTATTAGATTTCAGAAATGGGTATTTTGACTTAGTTATGAAAAGAAAGCAACTTGCAAATCAGGGCTGATGTAATGGAATTTGTGGAAGAATATAAGATGAAGGAGGTAAATAACGAAAAAGGAAATGATAAAAAGGAGTCGAAGAAGCAAAGGTAATGTAGAATCAAAAGTAAAGAAAAATCTATAGTAAAGCAAAGAGGTGAGAAAAAAAGACAAAGTACTGTGATTTGGTTGCTGTTTACTTTAATTGTGTGAAGACAATAAAAAGAAGAATGTATGTCATGTAATGGGTTAAGAAAGGAGAGGTTGATTTTTATTTACCTACATTATGTAAGATTAGTAAAGGGAGAAGGAAGATGCTGTAAATTTTGTAAGGTGGATGAGTACCGTCATTTAGTGAGGAGGAGTGTTTGGTGATAATTAGTTGAGTTAAAGGAAGTTTGGATGTAGGAATACAAAAGTAGGTCCCCTAGTACTGTACAATCTCCACTCATTGGGAATAAAACCCTGTGTTTCCTGCTGGATTGCCAGCTTGGCTCACAAATAGGATGCAGAAAATCAACATTGGGGAAGTCAGCGCCTCAGAGGGACTAGTCACCATTGGAGTCATTCAGGGTTCTGTGCTGGGACTTCTCCTGTTTTGGCATCTGCTTCTCTGAAGTAAAAGCCAATACTAAAGAGCTTTAGATAACTAAGTCTGAAGATGTTTGCAAGCTAGGACCAATCACTGAATCCCCGAATGACTTTGCGACATACCTCTCAACTGTACAGATTTTGGCCACTAGTTTTTGGTCCAGTTTTCATAAAATTGTGGTTTTCTGGCAAATTAGTGGCAAATCATAAAAGACTGAAGATAGAAAATAATGACAGCCATTTGAATTTCAGACTTCATACCCTTCAGAAAATTAATGCTAATGCAAAACCTGTTATTCCATCAACTTTCTAAGTTTGTAAGAGCAATATTTAAAAATTGTCGATATTTTTTGGCCTTTGTCCCACTTTTATTAATGGCTTTGTTCAGATTTTTTGCTCTAAGAAGTTCAGAGGTATGCTTCACCATCCTGGAGAAAGGTTTATCGCAAGCAAATAACTGGTACCAAAATTATGAAGTGAAACTAAGTGTCAAAAAATGCATTATCGTATCCTTTGGGAAGTCATCTACCCAGGGAACTACCACACTTACAATACGCCCCTGAGGGTTAACCCAGTTATTCAAGATTTGGGAACTTATGTGGACAGTAACCTAGCTTTTGACCAATGTATGTCCATTGTCAGAAAAACTCCTATATTGCACAGCTTATAAACAAAGAGATTATGTCTAGATCTAGGGATGTCATTGTACCCATTTACTCAACCCTCATTAGGCCAGTTATTGAGTATTATGCTCCCTTTGGCATGTGTCGAGACACATGCAGCAACTGAAATGCCTACAGAGATACCTTACTAAAAGGATAAAAGGCCTAAACAATATGTCCTATGTGGACCAACTCAAAGCCCTATCACTATACTCTGTATATCTCTCAAAGGCTTTTGATACTGTCTCTCACAACCTTCTACTTCATAAACTTTCTCAGCTGAACATTTCCATCCCCACTCTTAATTGGTTCTCAAGTTACATGTCCAATCGCCTACAAGCAGTTAAATGGCTAAATTCCTTCTCGCCCTTTCTGGCAGTTCAGACCGGTGTTCCTCAAGGCTCAATTCTCGGTCCCCTCCTTTTCAATCTCTTCACCAATGACCTACACACTGCCTGTAACCTTTCCTTTATCATTCAGTATGCAGATGATTCAACTCTGATCTCCATTTCTGACTCTATCAACAACCTCTACCATTCCACCCAAACTTCATTTCATTCTGTTGAGAAGTGGCTCACCAGTAATCAACCCATCCTGAACCCCTCTAAAACTAAGTTATTATTCCTGCCTAAAACTCTAGCCCAACACAAATCCAGCTTTCTCTTATCCTCTCTAAATGGCACCATCATGAGACCAGACTCACACACTAAACTCCTGGGTGTCGTCATAGATGACCAGCTCAAACTAGACCTCCACATACTTCATTGCATAAAGAAAACACACCAAAAACTGGGCCTGCTTTACAGAAATAGCAAATTCCTGACCCCAACTCAAAACTGCTGCTAGCCCAATTTTATCTCCTCCCTGCTCTCCTCTATGGCGCCCCTCTATTTTCTAATCTACAAAATAACCTGCTGGCAAAGCTTGACCAAACCTACAACAAAATTGCTGGATTTGTCACCAGCAGCTTCTATAAAACCTGTCACTGCACAGCACTCACAAAACTACATTGGCTTGAACTCCCACACCTTCTGGCCAAAAGTCAGCTAATCCAAGCTTTTACAGTTCTTAATTCTAACTCTGACTGTCCATCTCTGTCCAACCTGATCTCCTGGTATACCCCTTCCCGTTCCCTGTGCAGCTCCAATAAACACTTACTACAAATCTATAGACCCAATAAGAACATAGGTAAAATACTCTATAAACACTCCATTTCCCTTATCTGGAACAATCTTCCACTCCAAATCAGAAGCCATACCTCCCTTTCTAACTTCAAACATGACCTGATACTGTATCTCCATAACAACCCTATATGTACCTGCAACCACCCTACTTAACCCCTCCCTCTCCCTATGCCCACTTTACCACTATGTCTGATCTATAAGACCTTTCCTATTTCTATAACTTACTATATCTATATGCTCTCCCTTTTACACCCTCCCTCTAGATCACTACATCCCTCTTCTACTACTTTCTTCTTCCGCACCATCTCTTCCTCTGTTCTGAGGCCCCTTGTACATACACTTTCTCTTTTTTTTTTTTTTTTTACTCCTGCACTAGTTTCTTCCTCAGATCTGAGGCCCCCTGCACATACACAATTTCTCCTTCTAGCCACTAATCTAATAATGCCATATTATTTTCAAATGATTACCTATAACCTTAATTCCCTTACTGCATACCTCTTGGATTTATTATCATTGTTTTTACTTTTACAACCTTATTATTATATTTTTGTATATAGCTATGTTTAATTCCATGGAGTACATTTTTTTTTCTTATCCATTGTATTCATGACATTGTTTTGCTCTGTATTATTGTAAACTTTAATCAATTATTTTTATATATTTTAGCTAACACTATATTGAATTTTTAAATAATACACAGTTTTAAAAACATGTTGTATCAATTATGTGAATTTTTTAGAGTATATTTATAATTATATATTTATATTTATATATTGTATACTAGTTTTACTCAATTTTTATACATTTTTATAATTGTAGAATGTCTCTTTAAGGCTGCACAAGGATATTTTTAAAATTTTGGTGCCAAATTGGATTTATAATGAGAGCTGGTGATGGATTATCTTGGTTCTGAGGAAGTCTGTATATTGAACAGATGAAAGCGCTTAACCTGTGGATTTAAACCTGTGGAATCGCGTTATTTAATAAAAGTTGTTCCTGTCCTGTTCAAGCTGCACCGTTCATTTTTTACTCTGCACCAGGAATTGGATTTTTAATTTGAAGTTTCTGCAGTTGTTTCATTGTTTGTGGTAGTGAATTTCCTGATGGCAGGTATACCTGACGAGTCGCAAGCTTCATGGAACAGGGAGGAACTCAACAATTTGCGTATGGATGTAACTTCACTACAAACGGAAGTTACAAGGTTGATTGACCTGGTCAGTCGTTTATCTGCTATTCATCAACCAGCAACAGTCACGGAGCATTGTTCTAGTGTCAAACCATCAGGAGTAGTTACGGAACCTTCTCCTTCAGCTAAATGCAGTAATTCTCTAGGGATAGATACCAGCACACAAGTCGATATACCTAATGGGCAAAAGAGCGCACATCATGGTGAGACTCAGTTCGCTAATGACTCGTTGGTTTTGGTAACAAATAAAAATATCTAATCTGTTACATCGCCTGAAGCCGAGTTCACTTTTGACTTCAGTTTATTCCATTCGAAAGATGAAGCCCTGCGGGTGGGAACAAGACCAAAACACCGACAGCCAGTAAAAACATATTCAGCTATAACGAAGAATCCAACTAACCAGAGTAAAGGTACTGTGTTTAACAAACATGTATCTAGTCCCTTTGGCAATTACAGAACTTCGGTTACTAAAGGGCAATCTACTATGGGACATAAATACATTAGTACTAATTGTAATGATGATGTTATGGATAATTTTTTATGCAATGAATATGACTTTATTAATATAAATGAAAATTGTGGTGTAAACAACAATAGGAAGTATTCGCAAAACGCTGTTGATTGTATCAGAGATAAAATACAAATATTGGGTAAAAAATTGCTCAGTGTTAAATGTTTAAAAATAGATAATGCATATTTAGCCAAATGTTTAGCAATACACATTATACCCAAGGGACTTAGGTTTTTTAAACTACCATTAGGAATTGAGTATAACTCTGAAATGATTTTAGAATTTAACAATATGTTTGATGTCTTTGGATGCACATATATGACATTGTTAATGAAATATAATGATGAGAAACTGTCTATCATTGTAAAGGAAATAGAGAAATTGAATGATGAAATATTACAAGATATTACATTTGAACAATGGAGAGAATATTATTTTAAACAATTTCAAATAGCAGAAAATAAGGCTAAGAACATATATAATAGAAAGCAAAGGAAGATACAAAGAGACGTTGAACTATATGAGAACAACAGAGTGTACATTTGGCCCAAAGATAGAATAGCTAAAGAGAAGGAAAAGTTTCAGAATGTCAGAAGTAGAGATAGTAATTATGAAGGGGAGTCAAATTTTCAAGGAGGAAGATTTTTTCCAGCCCCGAAACAGCAGTACAGAAGTTAATGACAAATATGTCCCAGACAGTTTTTGATAACAATATTGAGCACATTGATTATGATTTTCAACAATATATAGTGGCAAAGAAGGATGATGTGGATAGCCATGTATATATCCAAGGAAGTAAGTTATATATGGATGGAAAGGAAGGTAATGCTTTCTTACACTCATACAATGGCACTAGTTATGATTTAGCAATAGAGAAATCGATGACTATTCATCTCCCCACAGTTTTTGATACGAATATTGAACAAACTAATGATGTAACTCTATTACATATTGAGGAAGAAGTAGATGGTCAAGGTAATGGGATAAATACAGTAGGAAGTGAAGGGAAAGTCATTTTACATACACACAATGGATTCAATGTTTATAATTATACGGATTATGAAATAGGTTATGAGTTTTTTACATTGTTTAGTAAAGGGATGAAGTATATACCCACCACTAGTTTTAATTTAGTTGATACTATTAAGGAAATAAAATTATATTTCAGAAGGTTAAATTTGGCATTACAATTTGGACAAAAAGATGAAATGACTGGGCATGGGATACAAAATAATTTGAAAAGAAAAAGCTCATATATCCCAGTCTCAAACACCCAAGTAGCCAATTTTGAAAAAATGGTATGTAAAGAAATCTATTGGCTATATAAGAATATTAAGGCAGGTGATGGTCATAATAAAATGATGGATGACAATCTTACTAACAATGAACGGAGATGTTTAGAATCACTTATTAGTAACAAAGAAATCAGAATAATGAAGCCAGATAAAGGAGGAGGTATAGTACTATATAATAGTTTCGACTATAATGCCAAGATATATTCAATATTTTACATCTATCAGGTAACTACGAAGCTATTTCTCTAAACCAAGTTAATATAGGTTATAAAAGAATTGACTTAGCTATTGAAGAATATTTGATAGACAATAGAATTACGTATGAGATTCATGAATTTATTAAAGTAGAGTTCCCCACAGTGGCGAACATTATAGGTATACCTAAAGTTCATAAGTGTATGGATAACCCTCCGTTCAGACCTATAATATCTGGATCTAGGTCAAAGACGTATAATTTGGGTGTGACAATTGATAGATGTACAAAACATGTATATGAAAACATTCCAGATCTAACCAAGGATTCTTGGAATTTTTTAAGTAAATTAACTCCTGATATTTGGAATGAAGGGTTGATTTTTTTGACAATTGATGTCATTGATCTTTTCTCATGTATACCTAAAGATGTAGGTTTGAAATATTTCTGCAATAGCTTGAGAAAAGTTTCAAAACTAACATGGGATAAGATTAATTTAATCACGGATATGATGAGTTTAGTATTAGAACATAATTATATCCAATTTCAAGGTAAATTCTTTAGACAGAATAGAGGTGTCGCTATGGGGGCCTCTTGTGCCCCAATTTTTGCAAACCTCGTTATGTTAGAGTGGGAGTCCAATTATGTCTTTCAAAGTGATTTCAACCAACATATAGTACTATACATTAGATATTTAGATGATTTATTTATTTTATGGAATGGTACACAAGAACAAATTAATTTGTTTATCAACTATATTAATGGGACAACTGAATTCCTGAAATTTACACACAAATTTAATAATGAAGGTATAGCGTATTTGGATACATATATAAGTCATACTAGAAATGGTTTTGCATCCAAAATATATAGAAAAACTACATTTTCAAATGACTACATAGAGTTCAGTAGTTGCCACCCCTATACATTTTCAAGAATGTGGTAAAAGGACAATGCATTCGGGCAGCTCGTATGTCTTCGAGTCAAGATATAATGGAAGAGGAAATAGATTTAATATTCAATATGTTTAGAAGTAGAGGATATCCTACTTCTATGTTAAAAGATGTCACAGGCTATGTGAGACAACAATGGGGTAACAAGTATTTACCACTGTTGGGTATGTCAAGTGAAAGGGACAAAGATATTGGAAGGAAGGACACTACATTAGAACCTTTTAGAAGAGTGTGTGTAATTATGTACACACCATATGCTAACCAAGTGAAAGAGATATTAAATAGACATTGGGATTTGATTACTATAACAGAAAGTATAGGTATCACATTAGGTAAATATCCCACATGTGTATTTAAAACAGCCCCTAATATTAAGAAGTTACTTGAGAAGACAACACACATAGCAAAATATAAGTCAAATTTTAAGGGAACTTCAAAATGTGGCTCTTGTAACCAATGTAAATACATCAATGAAGAGGTGCGATTCAAGTTGGACAATATCAATAAGACACATATAAAAAGTAAGGTAGGAAATTGTAACACTAGACAAGTAGAATATCTTGCAAAATGTGTTGTATGCCCAGCATTCTACATAGGCAAGACTGAGCGGAATTTCAAAAAAAAAAAAAAAAAAGAATATATGAACATTATTACAAGATTCAGACTAAAGATATGAAGAATGCTTTGTATAAGCATATATTTAGCAAAGGGAATCAACATTATTTCAAATTTTCCATTTTAGAACATATTGAAAGCAGTGTTTGTGGGGGTAATTGGAAAGTGTATTTAGCTATGATGGAAAGTAAGTGGCAGATATTCACAGATGCCACAAGTTTTCCAGGTATTAATGACAGTATTAGTATTAAACCATTTCTTATTCTTGACTAATTATGTTGTAGTTTTAGTACACTTAGCATGTCAGTATTGTTGCATAAATTTCCTATATATATCTAATATGCACTTCCATATCACATTTCTGTTTAGATGTTCTTCTATATATGTATATATATATTATTTAATCAATTATTTTTATATATTTTAGCTAACACAATATTGAATTTTTAAATAATACACAGTTTTAAAAACATATTGTATCAATTGTTATGTGAATTTTTTAGAGTATATTTATAATTATATATTTATATTTATATATTGTATACTAGTTTTACTCAATTTTTATACATTTTTATAAGTATAAGTTCAATTATTTTGATTTATAGAGTTCACAAGCTTTTGAATTAAATGTGTTAGATAAACATTTCAGACAATAGTTTATATAAATGTTATGTATTAGTTCATGCATGAGAGCAATTGTAGAATGTCTCTTTAAGGCTGCACAAGGATATTTTTAAAATTTTGGCGCCAAATTGGATTTATAATGAGAGCTGGTGATGGATTATCTTGGTTCTGAGGAAGTCTGTATATTGAACAGATGAAAGCGCTTAACCTGTGGATTTAAACCTGTGGAATCGTGTTATTTAATAAAAGTTGTTACTGTCCTGTTCGAGCTGCACCGTTCATTTTTTACTCTGCACCAGGAATTGGATTTTTAAACTTGTCTCTACTTGTATGTCTCTTTGGGGCTTTTCCCCTCGGGTCTCCACTGAAAAAGGGTAAATTCTTACCCAGCTGGACCAACCCGATTAACAAATGCAAAATAAAATAAATAATATATTACAGACTTGTAAGAGGTGATCTGTGTCTGGTATACAAGGCATGCTCTAACTCAGTACTGATGGATTTACTGTACATGGGCAAGTCAGATGGCATCAGAAATACTCGATCTAGGGATCTAAATCTCTTCTGCAACATCAACAGAATGGTTTGGAAAGACAGGTTTATCTCGCAGAGGATACTTCTGCTCTGGAACAGAAGTCCCATCCATGTAAAACAAAGTTCATCTCCTATCTGTATTAAAGCACAACCTAGATCTGTGGATGAGAAACAGAAAATTTACCCCAAAAGTGTCCCCGGTGCTACTAATGCACAGAGGCAGCTCCTAAATGCTTTATGTCATGCATGGGTCATCTCAAATTACATATGATATATGACCCCAGTTAATCTCACTAGGGGTAATGTGTAATTGTCGATCATGGGATGGGTAAGACCAATCCAACACCAAATGGGAAATTGGCTAGTCTTAAAATGGTCTGCAAGGGCAGTTAGTCTAGTACTTACCTATGAACCTGTAAGTGGTGGAACCTGGTTATTTATTATTATTTATTTTAGATTTGTTGACCAGGTTTTTAAGCGGAGGCCCATGGAGAAAAGCTCCACAAAATTAAAATAAAATTGTAGGTGGAAAAAAAGTAATTATATACAAATAATAAATATTTTCAAGATGGTAGAGTCACAGCATATATACAAACAACAAACATTTTCACGTTGGTAAAATAAAAGCATAAAAGTTATTTACAGAGCATTAATTAGTCATTTAACATAAAGTGTGTACAAGGACAGTATGCACAGTGAATAAGTACAGCCAGTCTAGTTGTTGTTCGTGAGGATTTGACAGGTAGTCTGTAAGTAGAAATATTTGAGATTGAGTAAACTGGTAAATAACTAAATACATTTTTATGTATGCTGCATGCCATTCAATCCCTGTTTTTGTGGATTGAGATCTGTGGCCACGTTCTCTGTGCTGCTCAGTACATTTGTAATGGGAGGAGGACTTCACTAAGGGGTACAGCTTGGCTTCTTTCCTATCTGTGGTTTTGATGGACAAAATGTTAAGGTAAAACCATAGCCTGGAGAGTGTCATGTTTGGGGATGAGAGTGTTGCATCCTTTTGTAAGTTTATGTATCGGTGTCCTTTCCTCATAGCTTCTGGTAACTGTGAGTCTCCAGATTGTACTGGAGTGGTTCAGTGCTGAGTTGAAGTGTTTGGGATAAAAATTATCACCTCCAAATCAGTGTTTGTGGTTGTCTCCTGGGAAGAGAGTGGATTACGGTCTACAGCTGAGGTTAGAACAGCGGACACATGAGCAAGTTTTAAGTTTTTTGGGTCTTGTTCATTGTGCCCCTTCCCTCCAGTAATCTTAAGCTTTGGATAGTGACTGAAAAGAAGAGATCACAGATACAAGTGTCAGGAATGAGGTTCCTTTTCATGGTTGCTGGGCTTATCTCCATGATATTAAGGAGCTTTGCAATCTGAGAGGATCTCAAATTGTAGCTGCTACTCAATATTGAGAGGTCATTTCAACTAGATTGGGCAACTTGTATAATTGGCCTCTTGTCTCCTCTCAAAGAAAGACCTAGCTGGACGGCCCACTTGGATGCCCTTGGGAAGATCCAAGCACAATGGAGATGGAGTATCTCTTGGCTTGCATGCACATGCTTGAGAATCCCTTTAAATGAGTTGGTGACTGTCAGATAACTGATCAAGCAGACCTAACCCCCAGTCAGGTGTCCCATTCTCTGCAGAGACTTCCTTGAGTTCCACCACAGCTGCCCACCAGAGCTGCCCTTCCTCCGTGGAAAGTGTGTGCACATAACTTTCCTGGCATGTGCTTCTGTACTGTACTGACAGCATGTGTTCAACAGTGTCGTTCCCTGCAGGTGTACTACACAGCAGTGTGTGTAGGTAGCACCCAAACATTGAATCAAAGTCAAAATGGGCACACCCAGTTTTTCACACACCAGTTCCTCATTCCTGTCTTCCTCAGCTTGCCTCCTCTAGTGTCAGTCTTGCTAATGAAACATGGATCATGTGTGTTACAGTCATGGCTTCGTCTCTATATTTGTTACATGGACATGTTAAAACAAACAATCTTAGCTTACATTTGCTACTTGCTGCTTTTCATTAATATAGTTTATTTTCCACACACAATAACATATTAGTTGTCATTTTACTTAGTTGAGCACATAAGATCATAGCAAAGACTAGTTGATCAAGTGTAGCAATTTTTTTCGTTAACTTACTGCTACTGCTGTCTACTTATACTTTCTTAGTTCTAAAGTTTACAGTTTGTTTAAAGGTGCTAGCAGTCACTGAGTGACGTAACAAATCTTAGTACCTGTGATGAAGCATACATGCTGCTTTCTGGTTATCTGCACGTAAAGTACTTTTTGTAAAGCTTATATTGCAGTCTTAGTTTTCAGGTATTCAGGGCATCAGCTACCTCTTTAATCAGGTTGAAGAGATAACAGCATAAAACAGGCTACTTGCACTTGATTGAGTTATTTAAATATAAATCTGGACCTATTGTCTCTGCCGTCTAGCTAGGGTTCATTGTGGTGAAATTCTGAGAACCACAACTGCTGTCCTGGGAATAATGAAACTGTATGTGTGAATGGGGATTAAGTTTGAGGTTGAAGCACCCTGGAATACTCCTCCATACTCCTATTTACAGTGATCTCGCTGCTTAAGTACTGAAGTGTGAGAAGCACAAAGCTGTAGCATAGACTAGATCCAGGCCTGCTGAATCTAGCTTTGTTTGTATAACTTGAGCACTAATCCAGGCATTCTTTAAAGTATTCAGTTGATTTATTACTGCTGGTAGTAACTTGATTAAAGTGTAGCTATCATTTCTAAGTCTTTTGGATTAAGCACTTGGGCTTCAGACCAGTTGTTTTACATTAGGAAGGTTTGTGGCCTGCACTGTGGTGGCAGGACAGGTAGCTTACATTCTTCTAAGTTGGGAACTGCTGATTGAGAGCTCAGTGTCTGTTATTCTAAAAGTGTATTAGTTCTGGTTTAAGCACTTGGGCTTCAGGCCAGTTATTTTACGTTAAGAAGGATTGCGGTCTGCACTCTTGTGGGAGGAGAGGCTGGACTCTGCCCTTCTGAGCAGGGAATTTCTGGTTAGAGGCTTATAGTGCCTGCATATTCTAACTGTTTCTTACTGAAATTGGTACACCTTGTTTGCTGTAGCATAGACTAGATCCAGGCCTGCTGAATCTAGCTTTATTTGTATGCTTGTTGTTTGTTTATTTCCCTGAAATGCTAATTCCACCTAAAACGCGGCCTTTTAGCACTTCTGTGGATCCCTAGTGATATCTGCATTGCTTACTGTACTTATTTCCTTGTTTCACTTGAAAGAAAGTTACTGTTTGTTATTTCTGCATTTAAGTTACCTTCTAACACATTGCATTTAAGTTACCTGGCACTTGCTCACTAAAGCAATTATATAAGTCAGCTTTAAAAAATTAAAAGCACTACACCCTCACAAACTCCCCTTGAGTACCTTGTTCCCTATTGGCCCTTTTTTTCAATTATAAAGGAATTCCCAATACTATTCTAGCATGTCCAAAGGTCAGTTGTCAATCTCCTCTCCGGTCCAGCTGGTGAATCTGGGAATCTTGAGGCAATGTTACAACTGCCTCATGTACACAGACAACCCTCTCCTCCTCCCAACAAATTCCAACACGTGAGAGATGCAACCATATAGCCAAACTGGAGGCTAAGCTCTCTCAACTCAGTACTGGCGTAACCAGTCAGGAGGAGAAGGAAACCACACTCACTACAATTCCAGTCTCATAGACCTACCACGACAACAAACCAAACACATAAACACACAAAAACATACTCGGAGGCTCTAAATAAAAATCTGCCTAAGCAGCAGAGACCTCCAAAGCAGACACCCAAGCAACCGCTACCCCAAAACAAAACACGTGCAACACATAGCTCACAAAGCCAGTGTGCCGAATAGTCACAGCCCTTAAGGCTAAACAACACACCTGATACACTTGTAATAGGTGACTCTATCGTCAGGCACACTGGCGTCCGCTCACCAGGCTGAACAAGGAGAAGGTCACGGTGAGCTGCCTGTCGGCGCTAGGATCCGCCACATAACACAAGCACTCAGGTCACTCCAAGGCAAGTACAGATATGACTCAGTCATTGTCCATGCTGGTGTGAATGACCTGAGACGTACCTCCCTAGACTACATGAAAAGAGACATAGAGGAGCTCTCTGAGCATGTAGCCCAGGCCGGTATGACCCTGACCTTGAGTAGCATCTTACCCTCACCAAGAATGATGCCACAATATGAAGACAAGATGATCAATTTCAACAATTGGCTTAAGTGTTGGTGTCATTCAAAGGGGATCCAATGCCTGTCAGCCTGGGATGACATGCTCGACAAGCCACAATGCTTCGCTAGGGACGGCTTGCACCTGTCACCCCTAGGCTTTCAGATATTGGCAAAGGCTCTTGCTACCCCCATAGTGCCTTTTTTAGGCAAGGCTCAAAAGACAAACCCACCTCCATAGGTATCACAAGGGATAAGAAACTAAGAGTAATGCTACTCAACGCCAGAAGTCTAAACCTCAAGATGCACGCACTCGAAACTCTCCTTAGCATGGAGAACATCGATATCTGTGCAGTAACAGAAACGTGGTTCAAGGCTCCCGAGAGCACCCCAGCACTACCAGGTTATACCTCATACCATGCTTTTCGGCCCCAAAACTTGGACCGAACCACAAAAGGAGGGGGAGTATCAATATTCGTCAAAGATACCCACACCTCCAGGTTGGTGGCACAGCACGAAGCATCAGAGACTATCCATGTGCAACTAACTGTGGGTAAAACTGCCTTCCAGTTTATAGCCTGCTACAGACCACCCTCCCAAACACAGGAACCCCACTTGGCCTTCCTGAGAATACTGGAAAATATGAAGGTCTCTCCAAACACCATTATATTGGGCGACTTCAACTATCCAAACATAGACTGGGAGCATTACTCTAGCTCCAACACCCTAGCCCAAAGGTTCCTAGAATTTATAAACTCAAATGCTATGGAACAACTTGTTACCACTCCCACAAGAGGGGAAAACATACTGGACCTGATCATCACCAACATGGGGACACTATGCTCCAGACCAGAAGTGTATCCCTCACTGGTAAGATCAGACCATAAACTAATCTCACTGGATATTCACATCCCGACCCCACCCCTGCCCAGAAAACCACAGTGAAAAACTTCTCTAAAGCAAATTTCACACGCCTCAAAACCGAGGCGAAATCCTTCAAAGCCCCGGGCCTGTGGAAAATCTGCCCAGACCGCAGAATCCTTTATAAACGCATTCTATGAACACCTTCAGGAATGCATGGATCATGCAATCCCAAATAAAACCAAGACCCAGTCCTCCAAAGGCAGGCGTCCTGTCTGGTGGATCCCAGCCATAAACAAACTATACAATAGAAGGAGGAAGCTACTACATGATGGAGCAAAATCCCAAAAGGGAGGGCATCTCTGATCAGTATTAGCAAAACTACGGGCACTCATAAAATCGTCTAAGGCCAGCTTGAGAGAAAAATTGCACACGACACTAAGGATACTCACAAGGCTTTCTTTAGTTATGTTAGGAACCTGGGTGGGAATTCCCAGATATGCTCAGAATTAGTCCAAAATGACAAAAATACACCAAGCCCACAGACATTGCCAACATCCTAGCTGACAGGTTCAGTGCAAACTTCTCCCCTCTCCCCGCCAAAAGGGCAAATATCTATCCCAACAGAGTGCTGCCCCCCTGACATCTCAGATGCTCAGGTAAGAGCCACCCTCTCCAAAGCAAAAAACACAGCATCAATTGGACCAGATGGTGTCCCGGGCTGCGTCCTACATGAACTCCAAGAAGAGCTAAACCCAAACATAAAACTACTGTTCAATCTTAGCCTTACTACAGGATATGTACCCAGAGAGTGGCGTACAGCAACAGTGGTCCCTCTCCACAAAGGTGGTGCCTCAACGGATCCTGGAAACTATCGCCCCATAAGCCTGACTAGCTTGGTCTGCAAAGCTATGGAAAGGATCATCATGGACCTCATAAATAAAGATATTGGGGACCTACAGACACTGGATCCTACCTAGTTTGGCTTTGTTAAGGGCAGATCCTGCCTCTTAAACCTGGTCGATTTCTTTGAAACGGTCACCAAGGCCATTGACGAGGGGAAGGTGGTCCACACAGACTACCTGGACCTTGCAAAAGCCTTCGATACAATACCCCACTCGGGCATTATAGATAAGCTCACCAGCTTAAATATAAACCCCTATGTCACTAGATGGGTTACAAACTGGCTCAAGGACAGAACCCACATGGTTAGAATTGCTGGAGCCATGTCAGACTCCAAACCAGTTACAAGTGGCGTCCCACAAGGCTCAGTCCTGGGACCTCTCTTGTTTGGTATATATTTCTCGGCAGTACAGGCCAACACGGAAGGACTGTGGCTGACCAAGTTCACAGATGACTGCAAACTGGGCGCCATAATCAACTCTCCAGCTGACACAAGCATCCTCCAAAAGGGCCTCATAGAAACAGACAACTGGTGCCAGAGCCATGGCCTCAAGCTAAACGCCAAAAAGTGTATAGTCATCCCCTTTGCCAAAAACAAAGTGCCCACAAATTACCACATAGGTGGTAATCCATTAAGTACAGAAGAAGTCATTAGGGACCTGGGGACCCAAGTTGATAGCAATCTCTCATTTGACAACCACGTGGCCAAAGTGGTTAGAAAAACATTTTATATAGCCCACCTAATCATGAAGGGATTCACATCTAGATCAGGGGAGGTCATCGTGCCTCTTTACTCATCCCTCATCAGGCCCATAATTGAGTACAATGCCCCTTTTGGGATGTACCTTACCAGACACCTGCAGCAACTGGAAAGAACCCAAAAGTACCTCATCCAGAGGATCAAAGGGCTCAAACAGATGCCATATGCTGCCCGGTTAAAGAAACTCCAGCTCTACTCAGTGGCATACCGCCTGCTCAGAGGCGATCTGTGCCTGACGTATAAAGCCATGTCCAACCCGGAATTAATGGACATGCTGCACCTCAGAAAATCCAAATCCCATCGAGCTACGCGCTCGAGAGACTTGAACCTCAGCACTGAAATAAATAGGACATGCTGGAGGGACAGATTCATAACCCAGAGGCTCCCTTCACTCTGGAATAAAATCCCAGTCCAGGTTAGGCAGAGTCCCACATTGACTCTGTTCAAGAGGAATCTTGATGAGTGGATGGGAGATCATAGGTTTACCCCGGCTATCACTTCTGTGTCAGTGTTAGACAGAGGCACAGTATACTAACCTCAAAAAAAGGCATAGCAAAATTAATTTAAAATGGGTGGCGAAAGCCAAACACACTCTGGCTAGGCTTATAAATGCCCTAGGGCAGATAGCCTAGTATGAACCTATGAACCTATATAAAGACAGTATAATGTTAGTACAACAGGTTTTAACATTAGTGTTATTTAGTTTATTATTGGATCTTATTTCTATAGTTGGCAGTTCTGAGACTTACATTTCTGACAAGGAGCTGTCTAAATATATTTCGTGTATCTATAAATTTACTGTGCATGTGTAGTTGTGTACAGTTACTTAATGATATAATGAGATTTTAGTACACCTAACTAAATATATACAGCCTTTACCATAACTAAACACAAACTTCTTCAAAGGGCTTATACCTGTTTAGTACATTAAACTGAGATGATATTCAACAGGTTATCCTTCTTGAAATTGTTTGATCTATTGTGGTAATCATTCCATAAATCAGTGCCCAATCAAAACCCATTTCCCCTTAGACTTTTATACTGAATGGGCTTTGATGAATGTGTAAGTTACCTTCAAAGTATGTCATCCTCAGAATTAGCCAGTGTGGGATGGAAAGGTGCTTTTTTTCTCATGCAGAAAATTATTTATTGGAAACCTGTTTGTTGTATGGATCTTGTTCAACTGGACTTTGTGACAGATTTTTGAATTAATGAATCGCATCCAGCTGTTATACCAGGTCTTAGTAGTTGCCCATTTAGGCATTATAAAATGAGGTTGTTAACTTTAGAATGGGTGCAGATGTTACACATACTCACCTTTGCTGATCTGATCAAAGATGGATAGTTCAGCCAGTGGATGAACTGCAGTATACTTAGAGAAAAATTATTTGATAACATGCTTGAAATGTTTGAGGGATATTAATGTGTTCAACAAGTAGGGGTAAAGCTCTGCAAAGTCAGTTCTTTGTGAACAAGTATGTAATTTCACACACAGTAATGTGGAAACTAATCTTCATTCAGCAAGCACATAATCTTGCACATAGTAATGTAGAAAAGATTTTTCCAGAACATGTATATAATCTCACACATAGTACTGTGGACAGTCTTGAAAACATGCCACCAAAGCTTCAAATATTGTCAGGCAGGTCATTTTGCAGATAATGCACGTACCAGACTTTTCTCTGCCCAAATAATTATGCCATGATAAAGTCACGGCAAAAGGGTATCAGAAAGATAAGATTAAGATATGGTTCTTAACACTGTTAATAAAATTGCACAGGATGCTATGAATAACTTCTGTAATATCATTTGTATTTATTCATTTAATGTTTGTTAATCAGGTAATGGACTGATCCTTAAGGACTCATTTCAACTACTGTGTAGAGATAAAGTACAGAGTGTACTAGCAATATGCAACATGATTGATAACCATATACAACATTATAAAAATAGGAAAGTATGAAAGTAACAACAAATACACACTGTAAAGTATTTCACAGAATACACTTGCTGAAGAATCCGTAATGCAAAATATACACTGAAAATATATATAACCTTCGGTATTAGGGGAGGGTGTTGGTTACATGTTTCCCTTTCTTTTAGGTAAGCAATAAACTTGGCCCCTGCATTCTTTGATGTCCTTCATTAAATCAATGTTGCGATATTGATGACAATTGGGAAGAATCCTGCCAAGGATGCCATACATAAAGCTGGTTTACAAAAACTTGGTACTCTTCCACTCACGTCGTATATCTGACCAATGACATATGCATGAGACTATGTGTAGGCTCATAAGGACATACAGGCATGAAAATACTCAGAACTTTCTTGATACCAGTGTGTGAAGAAAGGCTATGCCTGTTATTTTAGTCTGTCAGACATGGCCTGTGCCAGTTTTATTGTGGGCAGATAACTACCCCTGTTGGGTTCTCTTCCTGTTTTCTCTAATTTTTGTATAAAAAATATCTAGGAGAGGGAAATGTGACTGCAAATGTCAGACCCCAGTAAAGATAACTATATTACGGGACCTAAGCATAATTATATGGAGTGTTTTATCTGTAAATTCTTTGTCTCTAACAGATAATTTGTTTAGTTTTGTCTTTTGGTGACATTATACTTAAAAAAAAAAAAAAAAAAAAAAAAAAAAAAGGATGCAGCATTTCAACTGCGAAGGAAAATAGTTTTCAGCCATCCAAAATATATGTCATGATTTGATCGAACAAGGAAGTCCCAAGCCTTCTGCAGTCTAACCTGTATTGGATGCTTTGCAAGATAGCTTCTTATCTGTATCTCTAGCACTTGAGTTACAGCCTTGTGTACCTAAATCAGCTGATAGGATTCAGAAAGTACTGAATTCATATATCTGTTTTGCATAAAACTCCACCCTCTGTGATCTCAGTGGACTCTGATAAGACCTGTAAACTACTGCTGTCAACTTATGTACTACCAAATGATAAAAACATGAGGGGTATGGATAATAACAGTAGAAAGTTGTACACCTTTGTGACCCTTTCTTTTCATGTCATAAATTAACAAAACCACATGACCAGACGTTTGACAAAATGAATAAACTAATTTCTTACATCTCTGACTCTGACAGCAAAAATGGCATGTTGAATATGCTTAATTCTGCTACACAGGTAGCAGGAAATTCAATCAATTGTGGCTGTAGTACTTGCTCTGTCCTTAGCTTTCCTGGCTTCATCTTTGGTCCTTGCCTGATGATGTTAAGGCTAAACTTTTGGATCCCCCTGTAGGCAAGCGTAATCTGTTTGACTAGCATCTGCTAAAATTTTCCAAAAGAGAAGAGGTGGGAAGATAATGCAGGATTTCAAACATCTTTTTCTCTCTCCCATTCCAAACTTCCAGAGGAGCAGTCCCTTTAAACCTGGTTCCTTTACCATAAAGGTCAGAAATCATAGCAAAAAAGAAATAAGTTCTGTAAGAAAAAGTGAGAGAGAAACCTAAATCACAATTTAAGAAATCCAAAGGCCCCTTTGCTGACAAAAACTTCAACTTATGACTACCTTCTCCCTTCCTGTCCCACCTCCTTCTTCTTTGGCCAACCACATGCCATCCATTCAGGAAAACGTTTGCAATTCCTTCTCTTTTGGAGAATGGTAATGTCATACACTTTCATACTGAACATTACCCAGAATGGGTACAAACATATCTAAAACTCCCGTCTGACTCCAGTGGGTACTCCTCAGATACACTCGTCAACAACACCTGGTTCTTCTCATTTTGCCAAGAGTTATACCTTCAGGGAATCATAGTATCTGTCATTGTTCATTAGAAAAGAAGTGGCATGGAGACCCATTTTAGACTTTTCCACCCTAAGCACATTGCTTCCTATGATTTTCCTGCCAGGCTTATTTAGTTTCCTTACATCTGAAGGACAACTACCTTCAAATCTGATGTTGATCTTCTTTCCATTCATCACTGATGGGGTTCAGTTCTGAGCCCTCGGAACAGAGTCGGCCTATTACCAAGCTCGCGCCAGCCAAAAAAACTATCGAGCTAAGTCTCTACCCAGAATGCCGTTCTTCCTGTTACCTCAGATCTTGTTTGCCGCGTAGCCGTAAAGCCGTGTTTCAGCCGAGCTCTCAGCTAAGTAAAATCTTTCTTGGTATTTGTGTAAAAGTATTTTGATATTTTCATATTTTATTTATTTTCAGGGAAAGACTGCCCAAGGCACATGGTCCACTTCGGAGGCCCACCTGCATATCAGTGTTATAGAACTGAGGGCTGTGCTGCTAGCATTGCAGGCAAGTCCATGCGTCTCTCCCCTCCGGGACAATTGCAGTCCAATCAGACAATATGTCAGTGGTCTGGTACATCAACAAGCAAGGAGGAACCAAGTCCTACCCCTTTTGTCAAGAAGCCATGAGAATCTGGCAGTGGACGATAGCTACCAACCGCTTTCTGATAGCAACGCATATCCTGGGGGGGCTCCAATGTGATGACAAACTGAATAGATGCATCCTCATGCCGCACGAGTGGTCCCTCAACCCCGAGGTGGTGTCTTTAATCTTCAGCCACTGGGACCAGCCTTGCTGTGATCTTTTCTCCTCCCTATCAAACACCAAGTACAACAGCTATTTTGCCCTACTTCCCCCACAGGGGAGTCATCAAGGGACACTTTGATCCACGATTGGCCCATGGGACTCCTCTACTCCTATCCACCCACAATTTCTGAAGAAAGCTGTTCAGTTGAGATGCAAGGTGATCCTCATAGCCCCATTCTGGCCTCGACAAGTTTGGTTCCCTTTTCTTCGGCCTCACCTGGTATTCCCGCAGTGGATTCTGGACCCTCTACCAGATCTGATCACTCATCCCCAAGGGTTGAGTCACCCAAATCTGTCCACTTTCAAGCTGACAGCTTGGTTTCTCCACTTCTGCTAGTCGCCAGGCAGGCTAATCTCTCCTCAGCTGTTCAAGGCATCATTCTGGTTTCTCACAAACCATCCACCAGAAGACTATAACAGGGTACATGGAAAACGTTTTCCGTTTGTTCCAAGAATAACATGCTAGACCTGTATTCGGCTCCAGTTACTCCAGTGCTTCAGTATTTGGCTAAGTCTTTTGATAACAGAGCCTCTGCCTCTGCAGTTCACGTACATCTAGCAGCGATTTCTAACTTCCACAATGGTATAGATGGCACCCCTCTTATTTCGTTATGCCTTTGCAAGGCTTTCGTCAATGGGACCTCTCATCTCAGACGACCCGTAGTACCATGGAATCTTACTTTAGTCCTCCAGTCTTTGACTCAAAAGCCCTTTGAGCCTGCAGCTAAGTGTGACCTAAAGTTCTTGTCTTGGAAATCTTTGTTTCTGGTAGCCATTACCTCTGCAGAAGAGTCTCGGAGCTGCAGGTATTGTGTATCAAGAGGCCCTACCTGGTCTTTCATAAAGACAGAGTGTCACTTCGAACAAACCCATCCTTTCTTCCCAAAGTTGTTTTTGAGTTCTCTATTAACCAGTCCATTGATCTACCAGTGTTCTTTCTGAATTTTGCCAATAGAGGAGAGTATTGCCTTCACACCTTAGACATACATAGACAATTGAGGTTTTACCTAGACAGGACCAAACCTATCCGTAAATCTGAACAGCTTTTCATCTCCTTTTTGGGACCTAAAGTGGGAGAGGCTGTTTCCAAGGTAACATTATCAAAATGGCTAAGGGACTGGATACGTGTTATTTATTCCCTCCATAATGAATCCACGCCAAAAGTTGAAGCCCACTCCACTAGATCTATGGCAACTTTTATAGCATTCCATTCCAAGGCATCCATGGATGACATCTGCGCAGCAGCATCTTGGGCTAAGCCTCATACCTTTATCAATCATTACAAATTGGACCTGGTCTCCAGGGGGAGAGCTGCCTTCGGCTCAGTGGTACTCAGGAATGTTCTTCCATAAGGGCCACCCATGGACCTCAAGGTAGCTTGGGATTCTGTCCCATCAGTGATGAATGGAAAAAAGATGAACAACATCAGATAAAGAAATTATGTCTTATTATAACGTTCCATCTGTGTTGTTCATCTTCTTTCATTCATCACTTTCCACCCTCCTCCCCCTCCAAAGGCTCCTGAGGGATGCTTTGCATCTTAGTGGTGCACTAGGGTATTTGCGTAGAAGTGGCCTTGGCTTTACTTCCTTTCTTAGCAAACTCGATCTGAGGTAACAGGGAGAAGGGCATTCTGGGAAGAGACTTAGTTCGAGAGTTTTTTTGGCTGACGCGAGCTTGGTAATAGGCCGACTCAGTTCCAAGGGCTTGGAACTGAACCCCATCAGTGATGAATGAAAGAAGATGAGCAACACAGATGGAAAGTTATGATAAGACATAACTTTTTTCCTCTCCTTCCAAATCAGAAAAAATGTTTAAGCTTTTGTGCTTTGGAATATTATTTTTTTATGTACTGCTTTGCATTTTGGTATTTCTACAGCTACAAAGTTTTTACAAAAGGCCTGGCCACTGTGGTAACATTCTGCAGTCTTCAGGGTATCCACATCTTTCCTTGCTCAGACAGAGTTTTGGTCCAAGTTACTTTAGTTCAAAAATAAGCATTACAAGGCATAACATTTGTAATCATTCTTCTTCTTTTTCTGCATCTAGGTTTCACTCTAAACTTGAAGAAATCTACCCTTCAACCTTCTCAAAGCATAGTGTTTCCGGGATATGTCCTGCATGATGGTCTTCTTCCATCAGAAAAAGATCCATTTTTCTGATCTGATCTCAGATCTAGATATGACCTCTGCAAGAGAGATTCTGAGAACCTGAAGGTACATGGCATCAACAGTACAGATTATTCCATTCGCCAGACTTCATATGAGGAAGATTCAGCAGTATCTCAAAACATTCTGGACACAGCTTTGCCACCCTCTGTCTTTCCCAGTTCTTCTTGTGTCTTTTGAAAAGAAATAAATCCACTAGTGGATAAACCAGATTACACTCAGTCCAGGTGTCCCCTTTCTGGTTCATACTCCCTGCCATAGTGTCTCAACAAAGTCTTCTGATCAGGCCTGGAGAGCTGTTTCAGTGGTTAAAAAATTCCAAGGGGTCTGGTCAAAACAGGTGCAAACACATTAACATAAAGAAGATGAATGAAAGCCCTGATTTTTGCTTTACTTTACAGACCTTTTATCACCTCTGGTCCACACAGTAGTGTAGTAAGTACATCTTCCAACAAGGGGGAACAAAATCTTTCCATCTTTGCAGGGTGGCAATGATAGCTTGGGAGATTGTTGTATGTCACAATCCCTTTCTCCCAGCAGCCCACATTCCCTCAGAGATGAATTTAATGGTAGATTATCTGAGCAGGTCCAAGGCAGACCCTCAGGAACAGATGCTGAACAGAGAGGTTTTCCTTCAAATTTCCCATCAATGGGGAACTCCCTAGAATAGATCTGTTTGCCTCCACTCTGAGCAGATAGCTCATGCTGTTTTGCTCCAGAGTTCCATGCAGGGAGCATGGAAAATGGATGCCTTATCAATTTCTTGGGAATGGAAATTCCTGTGTGCATTCCCTTTTTTCCACTTATTACAAAGCTCCTTTTGAAGTTTCAGAAAGACAATCAAAAAATGTTGCTGGTAACTGTTTTGGCAGAAACAACATTGGTTCTCAATTTTTTTTTCACTTGGCCAGTGGCAATCAACAGAGGTTACTTCACAGGATGGACTGACTCACACAACAAAAGGGCCGTCTCATCCATCCAAATCTAAACACTCTGAATATTAATGTTCAGATGAAAGTCTTCTTTCAATTCCCTTTGAACACCTTTACTATAAGGACTTGCTGCAGGTAATAAAAGAGGCAAGAAAATATGTTGCAAGAAAATCTTTCATTTCCAATTGGAAAAGATTTTTGATCTGGTATCACAACAGAGGGCAGGATCCTTGCCATCTGGGTATACAGTGGATATAAAAAGTGTACACACCCCCTATTAAAATGCCAGGTTTTTGTGATATAAAAAAATGAGACCACAATAAAGCATTTCAAAACTTTTCCCACCTTTAATATGACCTATAACCTGTACAATTCAATTGAAAAACAAATCTGTTAGGGGAAAAAAAATATAAAAAAAATAAAAAACGCACAATAAGCTGGTTGCATAAGTGTGCACACCCTTAAACTAATACTTAATTACACCATTCAGTCTTCTTGGGTAAGAGTCTATCAGCATGACACATCTTGACTTGGCAAAATTTGCCCACTCTTCCATGCAAAAGCGCTCCAAATCTGTCAGATTGTGAGGGCATCTGTTGTGCACAGCCGTCTTTAGGTCACCCACGGATTTTCTATTGTATTTAGGCCTGGGCTCTGACTGGGCCATTCCAAAACTTTAATTTTCTACTGGTGAAGCCATTCTTTTGTTGATTTGGATGTATGCTTGGGGCCATTGTCGTGTTGAAAGGTGAAATTCCTCTTCATCTTCAGCTTTCTAGCAGACGCTTGAAGGTTTTGGGCCAAAAGTGACTGATATTTAGAACTGTTCATAATTCCCTCAACCTTGACTAAAGCCCAAGTTCCAGCTGAAGGAAAGCAACCCCAAAGCATGATACTGACACAACCATGCTTCACTTTGGAGATGGTGCTCTTTTGGTAATGCGAAGTGTTGTTTTTGCGCCAAACGTACTTTTTGGAATTGTGGCCAAAATGTTCAACCTTGGTCTCATCAGACCATAATACATTTTCCCACATGCTTTTGGGAGACTTGATGTATTGTTTTGCAAATTTTAGCCAGGCCTGGATGTTCTATGTAAGAAAAGGCTTCCATCTTGCACCCATACCTGACAGTCCAGACGTATGGAGAATACGGAAAATTGTTGTCACATGTAGTACACAACCAGTACTTGAAAGAAATTCCTGCAGCTCCTTCAATGTTGCTGTGTAGGTCTCTTGGCAGCCTCCCTGACCAGTTTTCGTCTCGTCTTTTCACCAGTTTTGGAGGGAAATCCGGTTCCTTGCAACGCTACTGTTGTCCCATATTTTCTCCACTTTTTGATGACTGTCTTCAGTGTGTTCCATGGTATATCCAAAGCTGTGGAAATTTTTTTGTACCCTTCTCAGAGTCTCTTTAATTGATGGCAGGTGTGTACCCAAGAAGACTGCATGCTGTAATTAAAGCAAAAAGTGCTTCAACAAAGTATTACTTTAAGGGTGTGCACACGTATGCAACCATTTTATTGTACGTTTTTTTATTTTTTATATTTTTCCCCTAACAGAGTTGTTTGTTTTTCAATTGAATTGTACAGGTTATAGGTCACATTAAAGGTGGAAAAAGTTTTGAAATGATTTATTGTGGTCTCATTATTTTATGTCAGAAAAACCTGGCATTTTAACAAGAGTATGTACACTTTTTATATCCACTGTACCTATTATTCTTGAATATTTGTGTACACTGGTTAACTCAGGGCTAGAATGCACCTCCTTCAAGGGACATCTGTCAGCCATTTAGCCTCGTTCGTTATGGATTTCCCTCTTTATTCACGTTATAAGATCTGACAATTTTGTAAAAGGCATCCTACATGTCAGGCCTCCAGGAAAATACAGCCTTACTATTGGGACCTGAACTGTGTCCTTGAAAAACTAACACTTCCTGTTTTTGAACTAACCTCTTCTGCATCTCTATAATTTTGTACCTGCAAGACAGCTCTGTTAGTGGCAGTAACATCTGCTAAAAAGGTTTTAAGAGTTAACAGGCAGCTATGTGCTCTCCTCCCTTTTTTTTCAGAAGGATAGTGTAACCCTTAGGAATAATCCTCCATTTATGAATAAGGTGGCCACTGAAATTACCCTGAATCAGTGTATTCATATTCCTGCATGTTTCCTGGTCCTTAAAATGGGGGGAGAGAATTATTTTAACAAAGATTCTATTTGAATAACACAAAATCTGTAGCAGTTTCCTTTGATGGAACAAAAGACAGTCTTCTCAGTTTTGTAAACAGATTATCTCCAGGTGGATTTCTCTTGCTGTTTCTTTTTGTTAATTTATTTGAAAGGTCAGACATTGCAGGGGGGGGGGGGGGGGTTTGTACTTTAGGAACAACTTCTTAGTCTGAGAAGTCTGATTCTGAGAAAAATATATAATCAGAACGCCTTGCTGAAGAGATTTCTGTCATCAATACTTTATTTGGGATGAACAAGTTTTTTTCAGAGGGACCAGAATGAGGTTCTTGTGGTACAGAAAATGTATTATGATTTGTACAGTTCAAGATGCCTGAATATGCAGCTATCCGTTGTGCCTTGCCTACCTCAGATAATGGTTTCTCACTGTTTTTCTTGCTTCCAAGAAGCTTGACAAATTATACAGGGTACTCCAGGCACACAAGTACCCATTTCATATTCCTAAAACGGATCACGTTACTTCTGTATTCCAGTCTTCTTCTGCAAAACAGGTTGCAGCTGCTAACCCTGTTCCCGCTGACAATGATGTGAAAGCAGTGGATAGGTTGGCAAAGAAAATGTACTTTTCTACTAATTTAACATTTAGAATTTTAAACAGTCATATTGTTATTTTTTAAAAACGTGCAGAAGTTAATGGTGATCCTTTGTTCTTCTTAGATAAAGAATTCAATAAATGCTTCTGTGACAGCTGTTTCTCAGGTGAGATGCTGCTGACTCTTCCTCCAGAGCTGCTGTTTCTGGATCAGTTTTGAGGAGACTTGCGTGGCTTCATTCTCAAAATCTTCCTGATGATGATAAATCTGAGATTTTAAGTTGTCCCTTAGATAAAGAGACTGTGTTTGGCCTTTCTACAGCTGATTTGCTTAAAGATACTTAAGAAGTGTGATGAAAGGGAAATAACGATTCTTGGATTTTCCAACTCTCCTTTTACAAACCAAATAGTAATTTTCCCTCCCCTTTGCAATAAGCATTTTAAGCAGCAACTCTGTCTTGCACTATTGCAAATAAACTAAAAAAACTCAGCACAGACATAAAAATTTAGATACACAGATAAATATAAAGGAAAAGTACAAAATAAGCAATTTATTGATGGCCCCAAAAAGTTCTTTAGAGAATTGGGAAACAAGGCAAAATGAATTGAAAGACACCACCCAAAAAAAGAAGAAATATATACATTTTGGAGAAATATCTATGAAGATCCTGTGGAACATAAAGATGCTAAATGGATAGAAGAAGTAAAAGAATAAGAAGTTCAAAGGTACAGAATATGAAATGGGATGAAGCAACAGCCAGAGAGATTGAAATAAAGTTAAGAAAAGCCTCCAATTGGAAAACCCCAGGTCCAGATGTAGTACCTTACTTCTGGCTAAAAGTATTAATATCTTTGCACAGAGATTTGGCCACGAGTAAGAACTATTCTTATGCGCACCCTGAACAGACAACAACCTGGCTAACAAGAAAAACAATGCTCCTACTTGAGTGAACCTACAAGATGCCCTTCTATTTATATTCTGTAGTATTCATCACATATGGGAGTTCGCCTCCGGCTAACTCGTACATCCGGCCAATATACAAAAGGCTACATATACTAACCCCACTTTCATGATGAAACTGGCCTCAGAATGCACTCTCAGTTTATCAGTCCCTCCTGTATTCTTCCCCAAACCTAAGTATATGGGAGAGAGGATGCTTCATAACTTGGATGTGTACTGGTAGCTCATGTACTACAGTGACAGAATGCAACCCTTCTGGAAGGCTGAAAGGCTTTTTATTTCCTATACAGAGTTTAAAAAAGATTGGCCTTTCTCTAAGTAAACCATTGCATGTTGCTTGTCCTCTGGTATTGTGTTTTGTTATGCCCTTCATGGGAAAGTGAGTCCAGGCAAGGTAAATGCACATTCCACCAGAGCCTTTGACTCTTCATTGGCATATTTGAAAACAGTGGACTTTAGAAGTATTCTAGAGGCAGCAACTTGGCCCTCTGTCCATAAGATTATGAAGCACAGCAAGCTAGATGCCTTTTCTAGATCTAGAGCGGGCTTTGCTATGACCAGTCTCCAAGAGCTTTTGAACCCTTATTCTTCTTCCTCCCAGGTTGGATATGCTTTGGTAATCTACCTGAAGGCCAGTAAGGCAGTGTGTTTGTTGAACATAGTACAATTGCATAAGTCCTACTTACCTGTAACTGTAGATGCCTGTTGAACACACTGCCTTACTGGCAGTACCCACCCACCTTTCCCCCTTTTTGGATGTATATTATTTGGCGTTTTGGTTACTGTGGAGGGATGCTCATCAACCTTTGTGTGTGTGTGTGTGTGTGTGTGTGTGTGTGTGTGTGTGTGTGTGTTTTTCTCTGTGTGTTTGCGTGTGTGCGCGCATGTGTGTTTTTTGGTATTAGAACAGAAGGTGTTTGCAAAGCTTGTGTTTTCTTCTCTTCCTGCTGGACACTAGAAAACTGACAGGGTCCTGTATTTGGGTTTACAAGGTGGTCCCTGTACTACCAGGTGATTGGTCGGTCACACCCACTGACAAGGCAGTAGGTGGGAATCTGAGCTTTAGTAGACTGCCAGAAAAGGGTAACAGGGCACTACTACCTGAATGCCAGTAAGGCAGTATGCTCTACAAACATCTGTTACAGATAAGTAGGACTTTCGCAATTGTATTTTCTACTGTCATGGATGTTAAATTATCTGCAGGTGTACACACATAACCACAGTGATGTGGAACATAAACAAACAGGAGTTACCAAATCTTACCCCTTTTGTGGACTTTGATAGCTTTTGAGATGGCAACTCATCTCCGCTTGACTCTTCAGGGTTCATATATTCTGTCAGAGCAAAGTTGTAGTGCAGACCAGCTCAGTAGGACTAGGACTGACACTCGTGAATGTAAACGTCATCATGGTGTCTTCCAAAGATTGATCCTGCTGTGGGGAGTACCACAAGTAGATCTGTTTCTCTCCTTTCAGAAGAGACAAGTAAAGAAACTCTGCCCTACAACTTCATACAACCAGGACTTTAAGACAGATTTTTTCATCCCAATGGAAGGGAATGCTCTTGTATGCTTTTCTGCCCTTTCCATTGATATCCAGGGTTCTTCTAAAGATCCAGAATGATTCGTCAAGTTATAGTGGTGACTCCTTTTGGTCAAGACAGCAGTCCCTTTTCAGTTTGGCCAAGGGCAGTTTACCAGAACATTTACTACAGACTGGATTAACTCACGCAGGACATGGGGAGTTTGATACATTCCAGTCTAGAAACTATTCAGCTTACTGCCTGGATTATAGAATATTGCTACCTTTTACGCACCTTTTCTTTTTTTTTGTTAAGAAATGCATCAGGTTCTGATGGAGGTGAGAAAACTTACTAATAGAAAGTCATCTATGAATAACTAGTTGGTGCCAGTGAAAGATCCAGGATCCTCTTCTGGCCTGGGTGCCTCTGGTTCTTGATTATTTGTATGAGTTACTGTCCAGTGGCCTGTCATGTTCTCCTATCAAGGTACGTGTGTCAGACTTCAATCAGGGTACATTTGTTAGACTTTTCTGCCTGCCTGCCCTTGGACCTCTCAGTACACACTGGTATGAAGTACTGGCACCTCGGCCATGGTAGCGGCGTCGTCTTCTATAAGGAGAACCATGCATGTGTTGCACACCAGTGGGGAAGTAAAAATGTGCAGAATTTAAACTAGCCACTCTGAGAAGATGTGTGTGTGTTGTGTGTGTGTGTGTGTGTGTGTGTGTGTGTGTGTGTGTGTGTGTGTGTGTGTGTGTATATAAGTTAAACTAGTGATTCTGTTGGTTTCTGTATGAGAGAGAAAGTGTGTGCATGTGTGTGTATGTATGCAAGTTAAACTAGCTGATCAGTTTGTATGCAAGATAGTGTGTGTTTTGCTGTATGAGAGAGAAGGTGTGTTTGTGTTGCTGTGTGAAAGACTAGGTATATGTTTGTGTATATAATTTAAACTAGCGGTTCTGCTAACATTTTATTTACAAAAAAGCACTGGTAATAGTGCTCAAATTAAACAAGTTTTGATAGGCGTGTTACATACTTGTCTACCATAAAAACAGATGACTCTTCTATAGGATCTGAATTTTTTGCTTGAGAAGCTTACTGAGGCTCTATTTGAACCATCTCATAAGGCTGAATTGAGGTTCTTAACTTGGATGAGTGTTTTACTCTCTGCAAAGACATTGCTAGGAGAGTATCTGATTTACAGTTTGTTATGGTGAGTCAGTCCTACCTTGTTTTCCACAAGGACAGGATTTCTTTGAGAACAAATCCTAGCTTTATTTCTAAAGTGGTCTCTGAGTTTACTTTAAACCAGACCTGGACATCTGTCCATATCTTTACAAAGCATTGCCACCTACCTCTTTTCTCTAAGGCTAGGGCAGGATTTGCCTCTGCAGTTCTGTAGGGTATGCTGACCCATGCCTAGGTCTCTAACTAATCCTTCCACCCCTCTCCTCAGCTTTCGGAATCCTCCCACAGGTGATGACTGCAACAGTGAAACATGAAGAACATAGAACAGTTGTGTACACTTACCATAAATGTAGATGTTCGAGTGTATTCACTGTTGCAGTCGTGATTTCCCTCTCTCCTTCCCCCTTATATCCTCTTTCCTTAGGGGGCCATAAGCTTCTCATGGTGGCTTTTAGCCACCAGGACCACTTTACCATATTTCCTTGAGCTTCTGATGGGTTAGGGCAAGAAAAACTAATGTAATGGCGTCAGCTGCCTTGCTTCATAGCACTGACGACCTGATGTCAGACTACAGGTGACAGCAGCCGATGCAGAAAAACATTGACTCTGGTATTCGGGCGGGCTGAGGGCTACCACAGCAGGGATGACCCACAGGTGATGACTGCAACAGTGAATACACTCGAACATCTACATTTATGGTAAGTGTACACAATTGTACTTACTTCTTCACTGAACCTTGCCATTGTGGGAAATTTCTTTCATCTCTTTTTCCCTTATCCATTTAAAAAAAAAAAAAAAAAAATATATATATATATATATATATATATATATATATATATATATATATATATATATATATATATGGATCTAGGACATTTCACCGAAAGCACATTTCACCAAAATTCAAATTAGTGTGCACTTTTCTCCGAAAGCTCAATTCACCGAAAGTTGTATATGGCCTTGTCCCCACTGTTGTGCAACCCTGGAGTTACTATATATGGTAGGGGAGTGTGGGGGGTATAGCCCCCCACATATTTTAAATGTTTTGAACTATATTCATGCATACTTGCAGTTGCAATATATTACTCTTATCCAAACATGATATGTACTTAAAATATGTGGGGGCCGGTGCCCCCCACACCCTTCCTACTGTATATACTAACTCCCGGGTCGCACTACATTGGGGGAAGGCCATATACAACTTTCCGTGAAATGTGTTTCGGTGAATTGTGTTTTCGGTGATTTGTGTTTGGTCATTTGAGTTTCGGTGAAATGTGCTTTTGGTGAAATGTCCTAGATCCATATATAAATATATATATGTATGTATATATATATGTATATATATATATATATGTATATATATATATATATATATATATATATATATATATATATATATATATATATATATATATGCATACATACATACATACACACACAGTGGATATAAAAAGTTTACACACCCCTGTTAAAATGCCAGGTTTTTGTAATATTAAAATATTAGACCACAATCAATCATTTCAAAACTTTTCCCACCTTTAATGTGACTTATAACCTGTACAATTCAGCTTTTGCAGCCCCTGATACCCGCTACTTCAGATTCGCAGGCCTCTACTGAGACCCATTCAGAGTCTGGTATGCTTCGATATGCTTCTTCGACTATGGGACCTGCAGATGTCTCTACCTTGGATGGGTCTGTAGCCGCTGTGCAGGCACCGGCTTCTGAGGGTGTATTCAGGCTTTCAGACTTGCATTTTAAACCAACGCCATCTTCATCATCCAGGCTTAAAACTCGCACCACGCCTAGAAAACCGACGTCCAAACCACATGCTCAGGCCCATATGCCTAAAAAACAAATGCTTGGAATGGCTGAAGACCTTATTACCTTAATTAGGGGAAGCCAGCCTTCCCCCTCTAAGAGACTTAGAACTGATTTTCCTTCTGATTCTTCTGATCAGGAATCTGATATTTCTGTTCCTTCTGATTACCAGGATTTGCCCTTATCTACCTATGAGGATTCTGATGCAGAGGATTCCATTCCCTCTGCCACCCCTCCAGAAGATTTTTTCTTTTGGTGAAACCTTGCACACTCTTAGGGAGCATTTCCGTTGGGAAAGCCAGGATTACTCTGACTCCAAAAAGAGGCTTAGGGAATTCTTACTTCTTCCTCAGCACAGGCCTTTAGCTATCCCTCCTGCTCTGGACATTGTGGATGATGCTTTCTTGGAATCTAGCCTTTCCCCAGACACTTTACCTCCAGCTCTCAGAAAACCTGACAGGTATTACAGTGTACCTGACTCTCACAAGTTCTTCTTCAAGAATCCTACTGCGGATCCAGAGACCATTTCCTAAGGACCAAAAGGCATTAAGGCTACTGCTGCCAAAAATCCTACTCCTTCTGATAGAGATTCTAGAGCCTTAGACAGATGGGGTAAGAAGGTGTACACTTCTGCTCCTTTGGCCATTAGGGCTTTAAATTGCCATGTTAAAGTACCAGCAGCATAATATGGGACTACTTAAACAGAAAATGAAGTTGATTCCTGACTGTGCTGAACACCAAGAATTACAGGATTTAATGCATTCTGCAGAACAAGTTGGTAAACATACTTTGCAATGTGGTTTTGATTCTTTAGAAGCATCTTGCATAGTTCCTGTCACTGGGTCTGTACTTAGAAGGCATGCTTGGCTTAAGGAGCAAAACTTGCCAGATCATGTTAAAGCTAAATTACTGGATGCTCCCTTAAACCAAGACCGCCTGTTTGGCAACAAAGCAGAAGTCCTCAAAAGGATGGAGGAAAAAGCTAAATCTATGCAAACTGTTAAAGATTTCCTACAAGTACAGCCTCCCAGATTTAGTAGACATTGGCCTTCAAAGAATTGGTCCTTTCCAGTCTCTTCCAGGCCCTCTCAGTCAAAACCCAGGAACAGCAGACCACCTAGGTTACAGTCTCAGACTGCGCACAGGTCTAAGCAGTGGGAGGCTCCCACTTCCAAAGCAGGGAGCAGTAATCCTCCCTCCTATGGAAAAATGGCACAATGACTGAACCTTAACCCTCCCAAGTCGTGCTCAGCTGCTTGCTCCCTTAGGAGGAAAGCTCACGTTGCATGCAAAAAACTGGGAACTCATTGCCCAGGACAAATGGGTTTTGAACATAATTTCCCAAGGATACAGATTCCACTTCCACTACCTACCAACCCCAAATGGTTGGCCAGACCTACCCCCAAATCAGTGGGCAGAGGCCCAACAGCAGGTTCTCTCTCTTCTAAGTATCAGGGCTATTCAACCTGTCCCAGCAGAACAAAGGGGACAAGGTTTTTATTCAAGATTTTTCCTGGTACCCAGAAAAGACAGCTCCTAGCCTCCTATCCTGGATCTCTCTGTTCTAAACACCTTTCTGGTAATCCCAAAATTCAAAGTGTTAACACTTCAACAGATGCTTCCTATGCTAGGCAAAGATGCCTGGTTGGCAACCTTAGACTTAAAGGAAGCTTACCTGCACATTCCAATAAGGGAATCTTGCAGGAAATACCTATGCTTCAGGGCAGGTTCCATGCACTATCAGTTCTCTGCACTTCCCTTTGGCTTATCTACTGTACCCATGGTATTCACAAAGTGTCTAGCTCCAGCCATTGCATTTTGCAGGCAGAGAAATATTCAAATATACCCATACTTGGATGATTGTCTGATTCAGGCAGAAAACCAGGACTTGCTATTACAACATCTGGCATTTGTAAAGAAACTTCTAACCTCTCTGGGGTACACCTTAAAGGAAAAGAAATCTCACCTGGTACCCTGCCAACAGATTGTATTCCTGGTAGCAAGCTTGAACACAACTTCCCAGATGGCTTTCCTCATTCTAGAGAAGCAAGTTTATCTGAGAACCTATTTCAAACTATTGGCCACAAAGACCCAGCTATCTGCAAGGAAAATTCTGCAAGCCCTGGGGTTCATGGCATCTTGCATTCTACTAATTCCATATGCAAGACTGCATATGAGGAAACTACAATGATATCTAAAAAGCCTATGGTGTCAACATTCTCAGGACCTGGAATCAATGATTCCTGCCATTCCTTGTATAAAGACAGAGTTCCTTTGGTGGGCAGAGGCCTGCTACCACAACAAGGGGCTCCCTTTCACTCTACCCCCTGCCGCCCAGACCCTAACAACAGATGCATCAGACTATGCAAAGGGTGCTCACTGGGCATGGCAGTGCATTCAGGGCAAATGGAACCCGAGACAGATGCACCTGCATATCGACCAAAAACCAGAAAGAAATGTTAACTGTACAGAATTCCTTGACAGCCTTCAAAGACCACATTCTTCCAGGACAACTATTGCTAAAGATAGACAACACCACAGTTATGTGGTACATAAACAAGCAGGGGGAGCCCACTCATACCCTCTCTGCAGACTAGCCATGGCTCTGTGGAACACAGAACCCAAAAAAAGCACAAAAAACTGTAAAGTCTAAAAGAAGATCACCAGCTTAGTCCTAATCAACCACACCACTCGAAGATGATGTTGGGAACCAGTGTTCCTAAAAAGACTCCTCTATACGTCTTCAGTAGAAAAACCAGCACTAAAACGTTGTACACTGGAACAAAGCTTCTTTATTGAACACAGAATAAAACCAAGCGCTTCCCAACATCATCTTCGAGTGGTGTGGTTGATTAGGACTAAGCTGGTGATCTTCTTTTAGACTTTACAGTTTTCTGTGGAACACAGCCTTGAGCTTCTCCAAGCTCAATTCCTGCCAGACAAGCTAAATTCACTGGCAGACGACTTAAGCAGAAATCTCATGGACCCACACAAATGGAAACTGGAACCAAAAATATTCAACTTCTTGAGGAACAAATGGGGGACTCCAGAGGTAGACCTCTTTGCCTCCCCTCAGAAATACCAGTTGGACAAATTCTGCACAAGGACTCCCCACAGTCAAGCTTGGAAAGTGGATGCCCTGTCCTTAACGTGGGAAAGCCTCTCGGTTTTCGCCTTTCCCCCTCTGCCTCTTCTCTCGAAGGTTCTGCTAAAGATCAAACAGGACAAGCCAAGGACAATAGTGATTGCACCTGACTGGCCACGCCAGCACTGGTACCTCCCCTGTTCTGCAGTATGACACTGCTGGAACCATGGCACCTGCCTCAGACCCCTTCCCTGCTGTCCCCGCAGGAGGGCCAGATTCTGCACCCTCAGCTTTAAACCATGAACCTTGCAGCCTGGCTAATTCCTTGAGCTCCCCAATAGCATCCCTCAGTAAGCAGGTACTAGATGTCATTGTGGAGGCCAGAAGGCCTAGTACTAGAAAATCCTGTGCTGAAGAGTGGAAAAGATACTGTTCCTGGAGCCAGACTCAGGGGATGGGCACAACGGTGCCCAGCTTACCTCATATTCTTCAGTACTTAACAGAAATGCTCCACAAGGGCGTATCCTTCTCCTCGTCAATTAAAATTCAAGCCTGTGCCATTTCAGCTCATTATAATACTGAGCCACCCCTCTTCTCTCACCATCAGCTAAAACAATTCCTTAGAGGGGCCAAATATTTAACCCCCCCCCCATGAGAGCCCCTACTCCAGCCTAGGACCTTAACTTTGTATTGGAAAAGCTCACTCTCCCTCCCTTTGAGCCAGCTGCAAGAGCAGAGTTGAAATTCCTTTCTTGGAAAACAGTATTCCTTCTAGTCATCACTTCAGCAAGAAGAGTGTCTGAATTACAGGAACTCATGGCAGTGGAACCCATCATTATCTTCAATGCAGACAGGGTTTCCCTTAAGACCAATCTTTCCTTTATGCCCAAGGTGGTGTCTAGTGTGGCCCTAAATCAGTCCATATTCACTTGCCTACTTTCTTCCCTAATCCACAAAACAAAGGAGAACGAATACTGCACTCTCTGGACGTGCACAGACAACTTAGATTTTATTTGGACAGGACTAAGCCTCTCAGAAAATCTTAACAGCTGCTAGTTGGCTTTGCTGCAGGGGGAGAGGGGAAGGCCATTTCAAAGCAAACCATTTCCAAATGGATAGCCCATTGCATTTATTTCTGCTACAAGCACCATGTAAAACCTACCCCACAGGGGATAAGATCACATTCCTCCAGGGCTGCATCTACCTCTGCAGCCTTTCTCAGAGGAGTCCCTACCAGGGACATCCTACAAGCTGCTACCTGGAGCTCTGTACATACTTTCACCAAGCATTACCACATGCCTCTTTTTTCTAAATCCAGAGCTGGTTTTTCCACTGCAGTTTTGCAGGGCTTAATAGCTGGCCCAAATGCTCTCTAACTTCCTCAGCTTTAGGAATCAACCCAAATGTGATTACTGCAACAGTGAAACAAGAAGAACATAGTACAGTTGTGTACACTTACCATAAATGTAGATGTTCCAAGTGTTTTCACTGTTGCAGTCCTGGTTAACCTCCGTCCAGCCCCCTGACTTCTCTTGGCTGTACCTTTTCTTCTTGTTTGGTACATTTAAGATGTTCATCGTGTTACACTGCAGCAGTCATTACACTTGGGTTATCCTGCCGTCAGGCGGTTCCCCAGTCGGCCTGAGTTCCAAAGTCTTGGTCCGGTCAGTGCGACAGGGATATATAAGATGCAGCCGATGTCATTTTCTTCAGTCTTTCTTGCCGCGCGGTGCCCAAAGCAAAAGCAGTTCGCAAGTGCCGGTCGGCCGTCTCCTGAGATTTTCATTCCGAATCCATAACCAAAGTCTTCTACAAAGCTAAGTACCCCGTTGGGGAAACTTTTTCTTGCCTCAGACCGATGTCAGTAAAAGTTAATAACTGTATTTCTTGTGGGAAGCAAATACCTCATAAGAATTTCCGTTACTATTGTATCCCATGCCTAGGCCCAGACCACAACGTCACTGGTTGTCAATTTTGTGCTAGGTTTAACAAGCGCACTATTAAACGTCGGTTTGATTTCGCCCGACATTATTTTGGTAGAAAATTCAATTATACCATGCCGTCAGAACTTCCGACGACTGGAATACACAGAAAGCGCAAAGACAAGGATAGGCATCCGAGGCCCAAAACTGATGACGAAGCCTCTTGTAGGCCAGTCGCCGGTTGTGGTTTTCAGCGAGGCACCTTCGCAGCCCCTGACGACCGCTTCTGTAGAACCACAGGCTGCCTCTGACTCCCACGTGGAGATGGCTGGTCCTTCGGCTGGACAAGTTATTCAGCCTACTGAAACTAACCTTTCAGCGGGATCCGGAGTAGCTGAGCAACCCACAGCTTCAGAGGGAGTCTTCAGACCAACTCAGTTAAGCATTAAACCCTCAGCTAAGTCTAAGCCTCCTTTAAAATCAAAGAAACAAATACAGCATTCTCCAGGACAGGCCTCCATGCCTAAGGAACGAATGCTCATAATGGCCGAAAACCTAATCACTCTGATCAGGGGGTCCCATCCCCCTCCTGATAAAAGGCCTAGACAGGATGCAGACTATGACTCATCCGACCAGGTGTCCATCTCTTCTTTTTCATCCTCAGACCTAGGATATTCTTTACCCCCTTATGAGGATTCTGATGCTGAGGAATCAATTCCATCAGCCTCACCGCCTGAGGACTCTACTCCTTTGGGGAAACCCTACATACCATGAGAGAGCATTTACACTGGGAAGGCCAGGATTACTCAGAATCCAAGAAAAGGCTCAGAGACTTCCTTTTATTACCTCAACATAGACCCCTTGCTATTCCGCCAGTGTTAGATATTGTGGATGATGTGTATACTGAATCCAGCTTAAATCCTGATTCCTTTCCTCCAGCCCCTGTTAAACCTAACATACTACAGAGTCCCTGACTCACACAAATTTCTGTATAAAAGCCCTGTAGCTGACCCTGAAACTATTTCTCAGGGACCCAAAGGAGTTAAGGCCTCATCAGCCAAGAATCCAGAGCATTAGACAGATGGGGAAAGAAAGTATATACATCTGCAACTTTAGCAATGAGAGCCTTAAATTGCCAGTTTCACATGCTAAAATATCAGCAATTTTTACTGTCTCAGTTAAAACAAAAAATGCTTCCAGAATCAGATCCTCCTAATTTTAAAGAAATGCAGGATTTATTGCATGCAGCTGAACAAGTGGGAAAGCATACTTTGCAATGTGGTTTTGATTCTCTAGAGGCCTCCTGCAGAGCAGCAGTTACAGGCTCTGTCATTAGAAGACATGCTTGGCTAAAAGAACATACGTTACCAGATCATGTTAAAGCAAAATTATTGGATGCACCTTTGCAGCAGGATGTGTTATTTGGAGTTAAGGCAGAAGAGGTATTAAAGAAAATGGAGGATAAGGCAAAATCTATGCAAACGGTGAAGGATTTCTTACAGGTTCAGCCTCCTAGATTTAGCAGAAACTGGCCAACTAAGAATTGGTCCTTTCCAATTACAGACAGACCTCAAAGGGGAAGATACAGATGTCCAAGAGGTAGAGGTCAAACACAAGGTCCTTACAGGCCTCTACAATGGGTGGCATCAGGCCAGAAAGAAGGGGAAGACAGGCCCCAACCATATAAAAAGCAGCTCCAATGACTTCCCACTACAGCTGCCAAACAAATCTCTCTTGGCAGCCCCCTTGGGAGGAAAACTGGCACTCTTCTACCACAATTGGCAAATGATCACCAAAGACAAATGGGTTCTCAACATTGTATTTCAAGGTTACAGGTTCCACTTTCACACTCTGCCAAGGTTAAAAGGAATGCCAAATCTGCCAGCAAATCAATGGGCAGAGGCTCAAAAAAAATTACAGCACTCATGGATACGAGAGCTATTCAAAGGGTACCATCACAGGAGCAAGGACAAGGATTTTACTCAAGACTCTTTCTTGTACCCAGAAAGGACAAAGCCTGGAGGCCCATTCTGGATCTTTTATCTCTAAACACTTACCTGGATGTTCCGAAATTCAGAATGTTGGCACTACAGCAGCTTCTTCCCATGCTGGGCAAGAAAGCTTGGCTCGTGACTTTGGACCTCAAGGAGGCATACCTGCATGTCCCTATCAGACAAAACTGCAGAAGATACCTCAGATTCTTAGCAGGTTCAATGCACTACCAATTCTCTGCACTGCCCTTTGGCTTATCTACTGTGCCCAGGGTCTTCACAAAATGCCTGGCACCAGTAATTGCATTTTGCAGACAGAAAGGAATTCAAATTTATCCGTACCTGGATGACTGCCTGATTCAAGCAGAGAGCAAGGACATTCTTCTAAAGCATCTGGCGTTTGTAAAAAAAAGTTAAGTTGCCTGGGGTACACAGTAAACGAAAAGAAATCAAAACTAGTGCCCTCACAAGAGATTATATTCCTGGGTGCCAACTTGAACACAACGGCCCAGATGGCTTATCTCATGCCAGACAAGCAAGGACAACTGACTCAGTACTTTCAATTGATGGCAACACAGGCCCAACTCCCTGCAAGAAAAATTCTGCAGGCCATGGGTTACATGGCATACTGCATACTACTGATTCCATATGCCAGACTGCATATGAGGAAACTACGATGGTACCTAAAGAATGTATGGTCTCAACACTGTCAAAGTTTGGAAACAGCTATACCACTAATCCCTTGCCTTCAACAGGAGTTTCAATGGTGGGCAGCCATAAACCAATGGGAGGATAGAGGTTAAATTCTGTTAATGTCAGTACTAACGGGCAAGCTTGTCACCTCAACAAGGGACAGCCTTTTACACAACCCACAGCCAGGCAAACACTGACAACAGATGCATCGGATTACGCCTGGGGAGCACACATGGCAGGCAAATGTATTCAGGGCACGTGGGCCGCAGAACAAAGGCATCTTCACATCAATCAAAAAGAGATGCTAGCTGTACAAAATGCCCTTATAGCTTTCAAGGACCTGCTGCATCCAGGACAACTACTGCTAAAGACAGACAACACCACAGTTATGTGGTACATAAACAAGCAAGGGGGAACTCACTCCTACCCCCTATGCAGACAAGCCATGACCTTGTGGAACACAGCTATAAACCTTCAAGTTCATCTACAAGCACAATTCCTGCCAGGAGAGAAAAACACACTGGCAGACGACTTAAGCAGAAACATCATAGATCCCCACGAATGGTAATTGAATCCACAAATATTCAGAATGATAACACAGAAATGGTGGAGCCCGGACATAGATCTGTTTGCATCCCCAATAAACTGCCAGCTACAAAAATTCTGCACAAGGAGTTACCATCCACAAGCATGGAAAGTGGATGCCCTCTCATTCAGCTGGGAGAACCTACAAGTATACGCTTTCCCACCACTACCTCTCCTGCCAAAGGTGCTCATAAAAGCCAGGCAAGAAGAGCCAAAGATGATCCTGATTGCACCAGACTGGCCACGCCAGCACTGGTACCCAATCTTAAGGAGCTTAGCACAAGAACCACCCTGGATTTTGCCTCAAATCCCACCTCTGCTGACTCAGCACAACAATCAAATACTACACAGCCAGCTAAAGACCTTAAACCTAGCTGCATGGAAGATTCCTTAGTCAAGCAAGCAATGCCTCTCTCCAAAGCTATTATGGATGTCATTCTGGAGGCCAGAAGGCCTAGTACCAAGAAAGCCTATTTGGATAAATGTAAGAGATTCTGTGCATGGAACCAAGCTCACAGCCTTGACCCTCTTGTCCCAAACATTCCTCCGATACTACAATACTTAACTGAGATGCTGGACAAAGGCCTCTCCTTCTCATCCATCAAGATCCACGCCTCTGCCATCTCTGCTCATTACAACACGGATCCACCAATTTTCTCTAATCCTCTGTTAAAACAGTACCTCAGAGGGGCTAAAAACATAAGACCGCCCCGTAGAGCACCTACTCCAACTTGGGACCTCAGCTTTGTTTTGGAAAAATTAACTTTACCTCCTTTTGAGCCAGCTAACACAGCAGAATTAAAATGCATCTCTTGGAAAACTGCTCTGCTCCTGGCAATAACATCAGCACAAAGACTTTCAGAATTACAGGCACTAATGGCAGTGGAATCTTTCCTCATTTTCCACCAGGACAGGGTGTCTTTAAGAATGAACCCTACGTTTATGCCAAAGGTGGTATCCAGTGTGGCTCTAAACCAAACAATTCACCTGCCAACTTTTTATTCTAAGCCACAGAATAAAGGGGAGATACTACTGCATTCTTTGGACATTCACAGGCAGTTACGCTTCTACTTGGACAAAACCAAATCTTTCAGAAAATCTGAGGAATTATTGGTAGCATATGCTGCAGGAGCACAGGGAAAAGCCATTTCAAAACAGACTATTTCAAAATGGATAGGACATTGTATATATTTCTGCTACACATACCATGGAAAACCTGTACCTAACAGCATTAGATCTCACTCCACCAGGGCAACAGCCACTTCAACTGCCTACCTCAGGGGAGTACCTACCAAGGATATTTGGAAGCAGCAACTTGGAGTTCTGTACATACCTACACCAAGCATTACCATCTGCCGCTATACTCTAAAGCCAGAGCTAGCTTCGCCACTGCAGTGCTGCAGGACCTTATAGCCACCCCTAATACCTTATAGAACCAGCCACCCTACCTCAGCTTTGGGATTCTACCCAAGTGTAATGACTGCAGCAGTGTAACAGGATGAACATAGTACAGTTTTGTACCTACCATAAATGTAGATGTTCGAGTGTATACACTGCTGCAGTCCAGGTTACCCTCCCTCCTTCCCCTCTTACTGGCTGGTACGTACCTATGTCTTCTACCCTTTACTACCTATGGGGAGTATTTGCTGGTAGCTGTAAGTTGTGGTTTGCTTTTCTTATGTATGTTTTATTAGCAATTGAAATTGCCTACCTATTTAGAGGTACCTGACATCTGGGGCAAGAAAAACTGAAGAAAATGACGTCGGCTGCATCTTGTATACCCCTGTTGCACTGACATCAGGGAGGAGGCGACAGCAACCGACGCCGGACCAAGACTTTGGAACTCAGGCCGACTGGGGAACCGCCTGACGGCAGGATAACCCAAGTGTAATGACTGCAGCAGTGTATACACTTGAACATCTACATTTATGGTAGGTACAAAACTGTACTTTTTCTGGTATATTTGCTTTTTGATGGAGGTGCACCATAACATATAATTGCTTCCCATTGTGGGGGCACCTGACATCTGGGGCAAGAAAAACTGATGTAATGGTGTCAGCTGCATGTTTTATACCCCCTGACGACCTGATGTCATGGAAGAAGAGACAGCATCCGATGCAGGAATCCAAGACTCTGGTATTCAGGCCGGCTGAGGGCTACCTGCAGGTGGGAAACCCAAATGTGATGACTGCAACAGTGAATACACTCGAACATCTACATTTATGATAAGTGTACACAACTGTATTTTGTGAGTGTACACCCTTAAACTAATACTTTTTGAAGCAATGGAATTGGAATGCCAGCCATCTACCCTACAATCAATGGATAACATGCCCATGTGCCTCCTTTCCTCTGTAGCAGATGGCACCAAGAGAGAGTAGCAGCCACCAGCATTACTATTCTTTGGCACACCTGGAAGTGTCTCTGTCACTTTGCCGAAAGTTTCAGTATGTCCTTCATCAGTGCTGCTATTGATGGGTCAACTCTTTTTGGATCCTTACTAGAAGCAAGCAAGAGGCAAGACACTTTCTGCAGTAGGGATACATTTTTCCACCTTCCAAATGACTTTTTACCAGAACCAAAAGGGTGTAAAGATGCTCTGGTTTGGAAAATCCCTGAACATTTCCCAAGATGCTTCTGGTTGCAGAGACTTCTGAGGCAGACGGGGGAATAATTTCAGTGAAAATTTCCCCAGGGCAGAGATAGTCCACGAAATCAAGGTTTCTGTGGTCCCTTCACAGAGAAACCCTTCCAGTGCTCCTGAATAGTTGCCTGATTGCTACACTCAGGATAAAGTCGGGGGGGGGGGGGGACACATTTATCTCTGCATGCTTGTGCCTAGCTAGCCATCACTCAAAATTCTTGGGTGAAAAGGATAATCACCAGAGGCTATATTTCCTTTACTTTCCCTCCAACAAACAAAAAGTGAATCCACAATGTTCCACTCTGTCAGGGAGCTTTATCAGCAGACGTAGAGCTTCAGGAAAACAGAGTCATCCAGGTATTCCCACCTGACCAGCAAGGATTTAAAGACTATTGAAGATTATTTTTGGTTCTGAAGAAAACTAGGGACCTCAAGCCCATTCTGGACATCAGCCACTTAAATCAGTTTGTCACTCAAAGTTCCAGATGGTCACAGTGCAGTCCCTCTTGCCAGGATGACTGGATGTGCTCAAAAGACCTTCAGAATACTTACTACCATGTAAAGATAGTGAAGCAATCCAAAAGGTTTCTCCTGTTTTTGCTGGAAGCCATTCATTTCCAGTTCAGAGCACTGCCCTTTGGTCTCACCACAGCCTCCACTGTGTGTAACAAATGCGTGGCAGTCGTAGCAGCTAGCTAATACTGTATGGGTTCTGAGAATTCCCTTATCTAGATGACTGATTCCTTACCTCTTCCACCAGAGAACAACTGATTCAGTGCAGGTACTTCTTGTTCCTGCTCTCCCATTGCGTAGGAGTCACATTAAGCCTGACAAAAAGCCAAATGCCTACAACACAAACAACAGACTTTAAAGGATGACACCTGGACATGCCATCCCAGATAAATAGGCTCTTTCAATCAAGGATCCTATCTTTTCTTCTTCAAGCATTACAAGATCTTGTTTCACACAATTCCCCAGCAAGATTAATTCTTTATCTTTTAGGATCGATGGTTGCATCATTTACTTTGGTCCCACAATCAAGGTATTACTTGGTGGTTCAGTGGTCAGTGTTACTTCAGCATCTATACTTTCCAGTACGCTTCACACTGGTATGCAGATGTCACATTCTCTGGTGGTTGACCTGTCCTCTTATTTCCTGGGGTCGACTGTTTTCTTATCCACCCCCAATGGTTACTGTGACCATGGACGTCTCCCTCCTGGGGTGGCTAGGGCATTATGAAGGGAGGAATTCGCAAGGGCCATAGTCTACAACAGAGACCAACCTTTATATCAGTGTTTTGAAGATGAGAGCAGTCCTCCTAGAATTGCAGGCATTTCAGAGCTCTCTCCCCAAAGGTGTGATTTTCATCCGGACAGAGATATGACAGTAATATGGTACATAAAGAGACATGGGGGGGAGCCTGTCCATACCAACTATGCCAGGAAGCCAGGAAGGTTTGATATTGGGCAATATCTTCTCAATGTTTTTTGTTGGCCTTTAGTGGACAAACTGAGCAGGTCTAGTCTTCTGTCTCACAGGTGGTCCCTCAACCAAGCAGTAATTTCCAGCTGCTGGAGCCAGCTCTGCTCTAGCCTTTTTTGCTTCCAGTGTAAACACCAAATGCAGCTGCTACTTTGCCCTTATTCTCTTTGAAGGTCAGTCACAGAGGGATGCTGTGGTCCACAGTTGCCCCCCCCCCCCCAGGTCTCCTGTACTCCTGTATGCCTTTTCACCTTTTCACCCCTTAACCATATTTCTACAAAAAGTCATTTTAATGCTAGGCAACTGTAATTCTCATTGCCCTGTTCTGGCCTTGGCAAGTTTGGTTTCCCTACATTTGGCCTCATCTGAAACAGCCTCCGTGGGTGCTGGAGCTTTCTCCAGCTCTTCTGTCTTATCCATCTGACCAGCCTCACTGAGACTTGAAAGCCCTGAAACTAACTGCATGGTTTCTCAGGTTCCAGTGATGGCTAGAGATGCCAGACTTTCTGCTTCTGTTACCCATATCTTGCTGTCATTAAAGAAACCTAACACAAGGAAGGTTTACAGGAATAAGTAGAAATTATTTGCTGTTTGAGCTTTCTCTTAGTGCTTAGATCCCTTTTCAGCACCTTTCCCCTTCTATTTTGGATTTTCTTGCAGGATATTTTCAGGAAAGTGCTAGTTTCCCTGCTATTCAAGTTCAAATGGCAGCTATACCCAACTTTCACATTGGGGAAACCGCAATCCTATTGCATCCTTAAAATTGTCCAAGGCTTTCTTGAAGGGAACTTTTCTAATTAGACCACCTATCAAAGATTACATTCTTCCTTGGGATATTAACATAATGCTTCAGAACTTGTAAAACCCCCCTTTTAAGCCAGTAGCCTCTGCAGATATAATGGTACTTTTTTACAGTTTCTACTAAATAAGCTAGACAAATGCTATAACAGTATAGCAAAATGTGCAGCTATTATGTCTCATTGAGCACATCACTGCATAACACTATAAGAATAAAAATGTAGAGTGGGAACAGCAAAATTGGTTGTTTGGTTCCTTTGAGTTCTAATGTAGGTTTCTCCTGCCAATAATCTCCCAACTAAAAGTAGTGCACAACATACTACACAAAACTAACAGTTAAATTACACTGTCCTGTCTAGTTCAAAACTATATTCCCATAAGACCCCTTAGATCATTGCATCAACATAAAGAGATATCTACAAAATCAAATAATCACTAGAGAAATACTGCATGAATACAGCCTAAAATCTGGATGTGCTTACCAAGAGAACTGCACTTAACAAGATTATAACTCTTTTTAATATTTTGTACATATTGTATTCATATACAAGTCCTTGTTTGTTTAGATTCTGTGCAAATAATTCCTGTAGTGTCTATTATTTTTGTATAATGTTAGAGGTTTTCTCTCTTTGGGTCTCACATCTGATCTTGTTTTCTGAGCTTGAAGACCGATGTCTCTCGAGCTCCAGTCAAGATAAGTGCTTGACAGTGTTTATTTGTGGTTTTAGTTGTTTAGTTTCTGCTCCTCTCCCTATCTGTTAAATGTATTTTTTTATGCTAAGTTATTGGTGTTTATCAGAGTTGTTAGGTTGTGCATGTTTGGGATTTTAGGGCCCTTCCCACCCTGTATTTTCTGGTGTATTTTTCTGTTTACTGATATTGTTTTGCTAGTGCACTTGTTTCATCAGAGATGGCAGAGAACACTTCAGGTTTTAGGAAGTGTTTCAGATATGATCACAGGTTGTCCCCATCAGGATTTGCTGCACTAGCTAGGGGCAGTTCACTAAAAACAAAACTGTGAGGCCTGTGCCTCCTTTGGGGCAGGGGCTTTGGTGGATAGACAGGCTAAGTTTGTGCTGAAAGGGCTTCTTCCTGCTTGTTCTATCTCAGCTTCTTGCTGCTGCTTCACCAGTTGAAAAAAGACTATTGGAGAAAGCAAAGTTAGCAGACCTAAAGACAAGGGTATGAAGAACGAAGATGAAAAGGACAAGTCTAAAAAGAAAGAAAAGCAGAAAGGGAAAGAATCCTGAAAGAGATGTGCTGATTTAATAGCTTTAGATAAGCCACTGTAGAAGACACCAAGGCCTTCTGTTTCGGGATCTGTCATTAGCACCACTCTGGTTATGATTCCCAGCTTCTTCAGCACCAATGTTGGAGCAGCACTGGTCCTGACTTTTGAAGGGAAGAGTCCTTTCTTGTCTGCAGATCCCCAGTACCCTACACCAACCCAAGCAGCAGTACCATAGCTAGTATTTACCCTGGAGCAGTCCCCATCTTAGCTCTAATCTCTGTCGTTTAGCTACCAAGACTCAAACAAGCCGCAACACTGTTCTGCTAATCTGTCTTTGATAGCACCCTCTATGTTTGAGAGTTCTGTTGGAGTTAGTAAGGTAGACTTGGACAAGATGCAGGTGCAGATTGATTTGGTGATCATTTCATTCCCCTTTCACTCTGAGAGTGGTAAGGATTTCCCATGCTGCTCCTTTTCTGTTTATTCCTTCAATGGTCAGTCCTTTCGATCCAGTAGTCTTGACTGTGACTCCTTCTCACATGGCTTCTCTGTCAGCACAGACAGTCTGGATGCCTTTGACCTTGATGCATTTGACTCTGGCTGATAGGAGCTGAGAGGTCAGAGATGCGAGCAGTGGTCAGGTTTGACTCTTTTGGCTTTCAGAACTATCACTGCCCCTGGTGGGCACAGATTTGGACAGCTCAGCACAGATTTCAGCCTTGAGTCTGTCCAGGTCAGTAGCTGGTGTGGGGGCTTGCCCTAGATCCTTATATTAGAGGAGGTCCTTTCCTAGTCGCCTGGCTTTGACTTTGGTGTTTTGAAGTTGTGAAGAGGAGCCTATCCCATTCAGGAGTAAGGAATCCATGCTCTGTGTTGGATACATCCCAGTCCTCCAGTCTTGCTACTACCTCTGTGTCCCATCATCTTGTTTGGGGACAGCCTGTACCTTGAACTCTGGGGCTTCCTTAAGATTTCTTTATCTACTCCAGAATCCCCTCCCCTGGAGGAGCAGAAGAAACATCAGTGTAAGAGGAAACACCTCAACTTCTTCAGCAGTCATTAACTGAGGGCACTGACTTCAGTGAGGGGAAGGTTCCCAAAAATCACTCTGTGATGATACCTCCTTTGGCGATCTTCTGGAATTGATGAGATGGAGATGAGGTTGGACCATAGAAATCGATTACCATGTGGAGTCAGTTTTTCTTGAGGCTTTTGGTGCTAGTCCATCCATGGTCTAGATGGCACCCTCTCTGGCTGCATTAATCAACTTGGTGTCTAGGAAGGTGTATAGAGAACCAGTGGGGAGGAGCCCATCCTCAAGTTAGGCAGAGTCTTGAATCTACCAAAAGATATAGGGCACATTGGAGCAAGGGGTCTGCAGGTTGATGCCATTGTTGTAGTTACAGACACCAAGAAGGAATAATAAGAGGAGAATTCTTGTGTACACCCACCAAATAAAGAGTCTAGAGTGATGGACAGATTCAGGGTATGCACATGTACTTCAGCCACTTTTGCACCTATGCACTGAACTACTTTGCACACTTAACGAGACTACAGAGAGATTTCGTTATGAGGTTACCAAGTCTGTAGCAATCCAGATAACAGTTGTGACATAGAAGTCATTGGTGGCTGAGTTGGCTACAATGTTGATTTCAAATGTATCCATATGCCTGCTGTCCAGCGTAGCTGATGGTACAGCCAGAGTGGCAGGCACTGGCATTGATTTGCCACCATGCCTGGGTGTGCCTCTGTAACATTGTGGAGAGCTTTAAGGCATCCTTTGTTAATACTTCATTTGCTGATTCCACTCTTTGGACCTAAAGTAAAAGATGCACTGACCAGGAGTGAACAGGAGGGCAAAACATTATCTTCAGCAGGTGTTCGCTTTTCCACCCCTCAATGGACTTTTCCCACAATCAGAGGGGAGGCAAGTGGCTGTTTTTCTGGAAGTCCCAATGTTTTGCTTAGGACAGTCATGGTAATAGTGCCCCCTCAAGCCAGAATGAGTAACCTCAGCAGATACTACCCTATATTTAGGAGTGGTACACAAAATCAGAGTTTCACGGGACCTTTTTTGAAGGTTTGTCTGATTGTTGCACTCTGGAGGCTCGGGGGAGGTGCTTGGCTTTCTTCCCTCTAGCTTGGGAGGCCATCACCATGGATTCCTAGGTGTGTTGAGTGTTATTACTGGAGACAACATGCTTTCCTTTTTATTTTACCCAAATGTTCAAGGGAAGCAACAGGGGAAATACAAAAACTACTGGTAAAAGTAAGAATTGAGGAAGTCCCACCAGACTAGATAGGATATAGGGTCTTTTTTAGATTCTTTTTGGTGCTCAAGAAAAACAGAGCTTAGGCCCATTTTAGACCTAAGCAAACTAAATTTGTTTGACAAGCAGATTGAATTCTAGATTGCAATGGTGCAGTCCATCCTACCACTTCAGAGGAAGGATGGCTGGATGTGCTTTGTGAATCTCTAGGGCGCAATCATTCAAAGATAGCCTTGCATTGTAGGAGGTTACTGTGCGTCTGACTGGGAGCCATTCACTATCAGTTTCCAACACTGCCCCCCTTCCCCAGGAGTTCACCAAATACATGGCAGTGGTTGCAGCCTAGCTTATGCTGCAGGGGTTGCAGGTCTCCTCTTATTTACATGATTGGCTCCTTACATCGACTTCAAGGGCATCACTAGTTAGTGTGATAGACTCCTTGCTCCATCTCTTTGTAGCTGTAGGTATTACAATGAACTTCGACAAATCCAAGCTAGAGCTGGTCCAGGCTTTGGAATTCATAGACTGCCATTTGGACATGAGCAGTCAGATTGCTAGACTTCCTCCTTCTAGGCTATCTTCACTACATCTTCAGGATTGTCAGGTTGTTATTTTTCAGAGGCCACCCGATTCTCTCATCCTTCATCTCCTTGGGTTGATGGCAATTGCCATCTTGTTAGTTCCTTTGGCCAGATTCTACATGAGTGTTCTTCAGTGGACTCTCTCCATCTGGTGATCTCTGACTACTCATCCTATGCAGATTGATGGAGGTTTGTTGCCACCACGTCTCTTGGTGGATGACATCCCAAAGTGTGTTGTTAGGTCATCCCTTTGTCCTTCCCCCTTCCTTTGGCTAGTATGACCAAAGATGCTTCTCTCCTGGGGTGCGGGGCACTTCAAGAGAAGAACCTTTAAGGGTATCTGGTCACAGTTTTAGGCCAATTTGCACATCTGTGTTTTGGTCATGAGACAGATCCTCCTGGTATTACAAGCTTTTCAATGACTGCCTTCCCAAAGATATGCTATTGATCCAGATCATCAGTAGGCCTGTTCATAGCAATATGGTATACCAGACTGGTCTGGTATATCAACAAACAAGGTGGAACCTGGTCTTACCCCATGTGTTTAGAGGCTATGAGGGTGAGGCAATGGGTGATGTCTTTCAAGTGTTTTTTTGATTGCAGTGTGCATCTTGGATTTGACTCTACCGCATATATTAGATTTTGGACTCTGTTGAGCTCCTGCCTCTACCCATGATGCCCTACTCCATCTCCATTGTCTCAAATCTCATTTTCCGCCATTGTGGTTAGATGTAGATTCCACTCTCGAACATTGTAAGCAGTATTTTTCTTGTAATTTTTTCCAGTTATTTAGTTAAATCTTTCTGAAATCTTGTAGTTTTTTTCCTGTCTTTATCCTCCCTCTTTGTTTCATTGGTGTTAGGATTTTTCCTGTACCCTTTCTCTTAACTTTCTACTCAATTTTGAGTAGTCTTCATACCATTGTTGGTACTTTTTCCTTACCTTTAGTTATTCTCTTGTGTACCATAGCTGGTATTTTTCCCCTTTTCTTTCTTAGGCTATTTTTGTCTTAAAAAAAATAGTTGTTGTTATACTTTTGCTGTTGTGAACTTGTTTCTTCCTTAACTCTGCTGTATTCTCTTTGGCCATGTCAGAGAATCCAACTGGATTTAAAAAGTGCACTTCTTGTGGCCATAAGATTCTAAACTCAGATGCCCACAAGAAGTGCATTTATTTTCTAGGACTGGATCATCTTAATATGGCCTGTTCCATTTGCACTACCTTTAATCCCAGAGCATTATCGAACAGGCTTATTAAAGTTATTCTAAAAGGGTTGCATTCTGCTTCTTCTGGGGCTCAAACCCCATGTAAAACATTCATATCCATTTATTTGGATGTCAGGAACAGATCTCCTCTGAAGTTCTCAAGGGATTCTTCAGAGCTGCTGGAGAAACTTACAAAAAGTTCAGACCTGACCTCCTTGCATCTGAAACTCCTTGCCCCCCCCCCCCTCGGATTCAGAGCCTTCATTGGATCAGAAAGTTTCGGCTCCTATCATCATATGCCATTTACCATCTACTTCTTCCTCAGATCCAAGATCTAGTTAGGTCCGCAGAAGCCGTATGCCTGAGTATGTACTGAAGTCTGTTTCCCCATCTCTGTCCATTCAACTTTTTCAAATTACAAAGAAACATTCTCAGCCCCCTTCCATGGCATCTTTTAGGTCTTCCAGAAGTCTGTCAGAAGAGGATGTGGGTAGGATGATGATTAAATTTCTCCGAGCTTAGATTCAGATGAGGGTCCTTCCAACTCCATCCCCTACTGGATCCATGAGTGTACCTATGAAGTCCATTATTTCTCTCTCTCCAATCCGACCAGGGATTTCAGAGTCCTAGGATCCAAAATCTCTGAGAGTTTCAGCATTGGATCTGAAGATAGTTCCTTCTTCCATTTTGACGATTTCCCTGACTGGCTCCACTCCGATACCCTTGAATCAGAGTGGGTCTCGGAGCAAAGACGTTGGTGCCTGATCCGAGGGTTTGGGTTTGGTTCCAGTTTTGTTAGATCTGTCCCTTCCTCTCAGCCTTTGCTCTGGACAGTTTGGATCCAATTCTCCCCTTGAGACTTAGATCCAGGAATGGCCCCGACCTGCCTTCTTTAGAAGATTCAGCTCCAAGGAGGGAGAAATGGGTTTTCCCTGGGCCCTTGGCATTCCAGGTGGCGGAAAGGGCCTTCTGTCTTCATAGAGAACCATCACCTCATGTCTCGGATCCTATTCTCTTCCCCCTCATTGTCTCCAAGTTCTGAGCCCATCAGACCTACTCTACAGGAACAGCCAGTTCCAGTTAGTCTCCAGATGGCTCTGTTAGAGGAACTCCCCCTCTCTTCCGATACCTTCTGTGAACATCCCACAGAGGAGATTCCTTGCAAAAGGACTTGTAAGAGGAGGGACATAGACTCCCCCATGGAGTCCCTCATGGAAAAATGATTTTCATGAGGGAGAAGGATCCCCACCTGATGACATCTCATTTGGAGATATCCTATAGATCCTTAAGCAGAAAGGTGGCTGGTCATCCCAAACTACTACTCCTGAGGAATTGGTGTTCTTTCAAAGGTTTTGGTGCTGGACTATCAATGTCTTGAGTGATTTCCCCCCAGTGGTCGAACTTACTGACCTGGTTTCCCATTTGGCATGGAAGTAGCTGGTCACTGTCTAACCTATACTCAAGTGCCCGGACAAATTGTTAGCTCCCCCTTAGACTGCCCTCATTGGAGCCAAGGTATCCCAGTTGATGATATGGTGGTGGCTAGCAGAACAAAGCTCTTCTGTTCATCCACTGAACATGAGTCCAGAGCATTGGAGAGATTCAGAAGTGAATGTTTGCCTTGGCCACCTTCGCCCTGAGGTCACTTAAATATTTTTTTATTTTTTTACTAGGCTTCAGAGAGATTTGACTAAGGAACTATCAAACTCCCTCTGAGTCTGTGTCTGCTGAGGACTTCAAATGTACTTCCTCTCAGCTGGCCACTCTCTTGTCTATTTCAAATGCATCAGTGACACATCTCTCATACAGCTGAAGGTACCTCATGAGGTGCTGGTTCAGGTGTACCATAAGGAGACATGCCTGCAAGTGGCTATGTGATTTTGCAGAGCCCTTTAAGACTTTAAGATGACTTTTATTAATGCCTCTTTTGATGGCACTTCCCTGTTTTGGTCAGCTGTTAAAAATATGCTTACCCACAGTGAAAAGGATAGAAAAACCCTGTCTGCCACAGGAATCAAATTTTGTACCCTTCAACGGACCTTCTCCTGAAACCAGAGAAGCGGTAAGAAGATGTGGTTCCGTCAGTCTTTGGGGCCTTTCCAGGATTCGTGGGGGGGGGGGGGGGGGGCACTTCCTCCAGAGGCAGAGGAGGAAATTTTAATGGCAGACATCACCCTAGAGGCAGAGGAGGCCTGCAGAGCCAGGGCTTTAGGGATTCTTTTTCAGGCAGGTCCTATCAGCGCTCCTGAAGTGCTGTCCGACTGTTCTACTCTGGAGGAAGTTGGGGGTCATTTCTCTTTGCACCTAGATGCCTGAGAAATCATCACAAAAGATTTATGGGTGCTAAGAATAATATCCAGAGGTTTTTGCATACCCTTTTCCCTTCTTCCTCTGTGTCACAGGAAAAATTTCCTAATGTTCCACCCAGTCAGAGGAAGGAAGCAGCACAAGAAATACAAAAGCTGTAAAAAAAGTCATCCAGATGGTCCAACCTGACTAGAAAGATTAGGATCTTGCACTTTTTAGTGCCAAAGAATACAGGTGACCTCAGACCAATTGTGGATCTAAATGGTTTGAACCAGTTTGTGATGAAAGCAAAGTTCTGAATGGTCACAGTTCAGTCCATCCTGCCATTTCTGCACACTGATGCAGGATGTGCTCCATAGACCGTCAGGATGTGTACTATCACATAAAAATAGACAGATGGTCCAGGAAGTATCTTCGCCTTCAACTGGGAGCCAATCATTACCAATTCAGAGCTCTGCCCTTTGGACTCACCACAGCCCCCAGGGTGTTTACCAAATGCATGGCAGTAGTGGCAGCCCATTTGAGGCTTAAGAGATTCCAGGTGTTTCCATATCTGGATGATTGTCTCCTCACCGCCCCCTCCAGGCATCAATTCTTACAAGCCAGGGACTATTTCCTCCAGATTTGTAATACCTTGGGCATTTCAAACAGTTTTGCCAAATGTCAGCTTGCTCCAGTTCAGAGCCTGGAATTCATCAAAATACTTCTGAATACTGTGACTCAGATGGCATTCTTACCTTTCCACAACATTGCTTCCTTAAGACATCAAGTACAGGATATTCTGTTGCATCCTTCTCCTCTGGGGTCGATGTCAGCCACCATAGTATTGCTTCCCTTCATTTGCTTCTTTATAGAAATTCTCCAATGGACCTTAGATGTACAGTAGTCCATTCTGCATCAACCCTATCCTTTCAGATAAAACTCACCCTGATCTGTATACAAAGCATTCATTGGTGGATTTAGTCCGATAACCTTTTTCTGAGCAGACTCTTTGTTCTTCCAAGTCCAGTTGCTACAGTGACTGCGGACGCCTCCCAACTAGCGTGTATGTGTGTGTGTGTGTGTGTGTGTGTGTGGGGGGGCATTTCTTGAGAAGGACGGTTTAAGGCATGTGGTCCCCCCAAGAGACCAAATTGCATATCAGCATTTTAGAGATGAGAGCAGTCCTTTCAGTGTTGCAGGCATTTTGAGAATCTCTCTGTCTGGGTACTATTGCAATTCAGACAAGACAGTATGTCAGTAGTCTGGTAAATCAACAAGCAAGGAGGAACCTTCTCATATCCCTTGTGCAGAGAGGCAGTGAGAGTGTGGAATGGGTGATTTCTTCAGACTGCTTTCTAATTGCTGTGCACATTCAGAGAAAGTCAGTATGCTGGCAGACAAACTGAGCAGATCTATTCTGATACTTCATGAGTGGTTTGTCAACCAGTCAATAACAAGCAAGTATGATCTTCAGCCATTGGAGCCTACCTTGCTGCGACCTGTTTGCCTCCCCCTCAACAGCAAGTGCAGTAGGTACTTTGCTCTGACCCCCCACCCACATGGGGAGTCACCAAGAGATGGTCTGCTTCAAACTTAGCCCTCTGGTCTCCTTTGTGCTTACCTGCCTCTTTTTATTTATTTGCAGTACAAAATGAAAAGAAAACAAACATAAAAATAAAACGTTGAATACATTATTGCTGGAGGCTAACATTGTAGAAACTAACATCAAAAAGAATCTAGTGTACAAGGTTTAGCAATACAGTAGTTCTAGAAACATATATCTTTGATTTAGGGTTTGATAATTGACATGTAGAAGAGTAGGAAAGAAAGAAAGACTCAAACTAATTATTAAGTTTGTTCATAATTATACACTCAAGTAGAATAGTTAGCATACATACAAAGCTGAAATACAAGTGCCTGGAGCAGGGGTAAGGTTCCAATGTACATACTACGGGTAGTTCACATAAAAGAGAAGACTAGAAATTAGAGTAAAGGAGGCTTAGTAATCCCACTAGGTGATTGTGGGAGGGTGGAAAAACAGTAATACTGTACAGTTAGTGTTAATCTGGGATACTGCATGGGCATAGCCATTGTGTTTTAAGGAGTAATTTTAGTTGATATTTGAAGAGTGGTAATGATGAAAGTAATGCTAGGTTGCTGGGAAGCCTATTCCAAATCTTCACCACAGAATTAGAGAAAAGAGTATCCTGCTTTATTATAGGATTTCTGGATGGTTACTAATAATTTATTTGCTGAGCGAAGGGTAGTAAGATTTCTATAGGGGGAGATTAGGCAACTGAGAATAGGAGTATTGTTGGGATGATAGAGTATCTTATGGGTGATAGTAAGTTGTTGAAATAGTATCTGGTTATGCAGTTCTAGCCATCCTAGCTGTTTGAGATTTAGACAATGGCGGGTTCTAAATGGTGAGCCAGTGGCAATTCTGGCAATGTTGTATGAGGTTGCCAGTTTATTGAGGTTACTTTTGGAAAGATTAGTATAAATGGGTGAGGCATAGGGGAGAGTAGAGATAAGGTGGGTGTGGGCAATGGTGGTTCTGGCTTCAGGGGTAAGGAAATATTTTATCCTGTAGAGAGAGCCAAGTTTTCTGTTAACAGTTTTAATAGTTGTGTTAATATGTGAGTCAAAGTTAAGGTTTTGATCAATTGTTACGCCTAATAGTTTGGTGGTCGGGTCAGGAGCGACAGTACCATTGTTGGACTTAACAGTGAGATCAGTTGGAGAGGACTTTAGTGTTGGAGTAAATAGCAATAATTTAGTTTTTTGTGGCATTTAGTACGAGGTAACGTTGTAGGAACCATTTTTCAACTGAGTTAAAAACAGTTTGAGTAATGGTTTGGAGCTCAGCTGTCGAGGTGGCAGTACACACTAGTGTAGAATCGTCTGCATATTCAATGCAGGTGGCTTGAGGAATATTTATATTTAGATCGTTAATGAATGTAGAGAAAAGGAGAGGTTCCAGGATAGAGCCTTGAGGGACCCCAAGAGTAATAGGAAGATGAGTGGAAAGGTTATTGTCCCAGAGACAGCTTGCTGTCTATTTTCTAAATAGGACTTGAACCATTATAGTGCCTGTGAGTTGAGTGAGAGTGATTGTAGTATGTCTAGAAGTATTTGATGGTTCACCATATCAAAGGCTTTAGAGAGGTCAATTAAGAGTGCAGCAGACAGCTTATTATTGTGTTTGTTAAGGCAATCAGAGAAGGATAAGAGAGCAGTAGTAGTACTATGGAAAGGCCTAAAACCATGCTGACAGTCTGATAGGTTATTTTGGAGAAGGTGATCAAGTAGTTGTTGGTGGATGCATTTTTCCATAATTTTGGCTAGAGGAGAGAGTAGGGCTATGGGGCGAAAGTTAGAAAGTTCGGTTGAGTTACCACCCTTGTGAAGTGGGATTATGTGAGAGATTTTCCAGAGAGATGGGTTGGAGCCTTCGGTAATGGTTCTATTAAGTATGGAAATAGGATAGGCAATTACTTTTGCTGCGATTTGCAGGTATTCAGCTGGTAGGAGATCACCTTAGGGGGTACATGGTTTAAGTTTGGTAAGTAGGGTGTAGATGAGGGATGTAGGAACTGGCTTTAAATGAAAGATAGGGGGTGTGCCAATCAGGGGGGGATGGGAGGGTTGAGCTAACAGGTGGTAAGGAGTTTGCAAGAGATTGGACAGTTTCTGTAAAGAAGGTATTGAAAGCGTCAGCAATCTCAGTGGGAGTGTTTAGGGAAAGACCTGATGGGTTGGAGTCTTGGAGTGGCCTGGGTGTAAAAGTCTTTTTATAGCTGACCAGAAAGTTTGTGGGTTTTGTTGATACTTGTGCTGGAGTTTAAAGTAGTAGTTTGTTTGTCAAGAAGTATTGATTTTTTTTGTGGCATTTCTCATCTGTTTATAGTTCTGGTGATCAGGTGGGTTTTTAGTGTTTCTCCATTTAGACCAGATCTCATTTCTTAATAAAGTTTCTGTCTAGACTCTTTAGTGAGCCATGGAGCAGCTTTATTTCTAGTTCTTATAGATGGAGTAGGGGCATGGTATTCCAGGATCGGTAGGAATTTGGAGTTAAAATAGGATACTACTTCCTCAAAGGAGAGCTGTTTTAAGGGAGACCAGCCACAGACTTGAAGCTCAGTTTGGAAGCTTGCAGGATTAACATCTTTTTTGTTTTGTTTAGTTTTAAAGATGGTTTGGTTGGGAATGAAGGTTTTTTGCCTGATTATATAAGTAAGGAAGTGGTCACTAATATCATCAGGAAGGGTATCTGCTTTATAAGAGAGGGGATGGCTATTTACTAGGATCCAGTCTAAGGTACTTTCTTTGCTACTGGTCTTATGGATTCTGGTTGGGGTGGTGATTATTTGAGAGAAGCCATAGAAATTTATATGGGCTATAGGTTTGGATGAGGTACAGCTATTCTAGACTATATTAAAATCACCAAGTAGAATGGTTTCTTGTGGGAAGGATGAAGAAAGCCAGCAGAGAATACTTTTAAGGATGTTGATGTTATTGCCTGGAGGTAGGTAGGAGCATGTTATGTAAATGGATTTGCTAGCATTGACCTGAAGCTTAGAGATAGGATTTCTACATTACTATCTAAAGGTAGTTGTAGATCCACTGCGGAAACATGTAGCTCAGATTTATACAGAATTGCTACCCCACCACCCTTTTTGGTTGTGCGATCTAATCTTATTATATTATAACCTGGTGGGATGACTTTGTTCTTTGTTACTGGTTTGAGCCAAGTTTCTGTTAGACATAGAACATCAAAGGAATGTGTGTCTAGTAGAGCATGAAGTTGGTTAATTTTATTATTTAAGCTGTGTATGTTAAGATGAGCTATGAGTAAAGAATTAGGAGTTCTAGTTGGGGTGAAAGGGGTGGTGAGATGAGGTTGTTGGGAATTAGTTGGGGTGTTGTTGTATGGTCCTGGGTTGGGATGAGTATCACCATGAAGTAGAGGGTGTTGTTGAAGAGTAAATGAGAACTTCAGGAGTTTGTAGAGAATATTTTTTGACTTTCTGGCTTGCTGGAAAGTAATATGGGCTAACCTGTGATACTTTGGTGAGAGGTAGGTTAAGGAAGAAGTGATGTTAGCATGGCTATGGAAGGTTGGTTGACTCAAAGGTAATGTTTGTTTTAGGGGATGGAGGGATAGAGTATAATGTAGGTTTTCATACAAGGTAAGGACAAAGGGTATAATAGAATGGGTGTTACACCAAGTAAGAGAAAAAGATTTGTAAGTCTTGGTTGGTGTGATAAGGGCATTGTAAGAAAGAAGACAGAGTGAAGTCAAATTAAGGGTTGATAATGAGAATAGATTGGAGTGAGATAGTATATTAGGGCTAGTAGTATGAAGAGTAGTAAGAGTGTGGGTGTGTATGTATGTAATGTTTAAGGAGAAATTAGTTTGGTAATTGGATAAATAGGGTAAGGGGGTGGCCTGTGATGTATAAATATAGGAGCACTGAAGGCGGGTGGGAATTGGGGGTAGGCTACAGGAGCTGAGTGAGCCCGCAGGGCGAACAGAGTTGGTAGAGTCAGAGAGAGAATAAATGTCGAGGAGAACAATCATTGAAGTGTCAAAGTCAGAAGGTAAGTTTGTATAGAGTTGTGGAGGAAAGTAGAGAGGCCTCTTCCCCTAATTGAAAACTTTTTACAGAAAACAAGCAGGTTGAAGAGCTCTGTAATTCTCATTGCTCCTTTCTGACCTTGGAAAGTTTGGTTCCCCTTTCTATGGTCTCATCTTTGTGGTCTTCTGTGGATACTGGTGCCCCTTCTATCTCACCTGTTCGGGATTCAACATCCCAACTTTCTAGCCCTCAGGTTAACTGCATGGTTTCTTCTCTTCCAGTAATACTCAGGCAGTCCAGGCTGTCTTCCCCAGTGCATGACATTATTTTGGCATCACAAAAAGCTTCCACCAAGAAAGTGTTTAAGAGCAAATGGAAAAGGTTTTCTGTATGGGCCTCTAAGACACTAACCCTTTTTTGGCCCCAGCTTTTGCAGTTCTTCTTTTCTCACTACCCTCTTTAAGCAAGGTGCCAGTTTTTCTACTATTAAACTCCAGTTGGCAGCAATCTCTTAATTTCCATTCAGGAAATAAATAATTATCTCTGGCTTTTTCTAGATTATGTAAAGCTTTTATGAAGGGCATTTTTCTACTCAGACCTCCAGTAAGGGCTCCCTCACTACCTTGGGCCCTTACTGTGGTTCTTCAAAGTTTAACTCAGCAACACTTTGAACCATCAGACACGTGATCTAAAATTTCTGCCATGGAAAATGGTTGTTCTAGTGGCAATAACTTGAGCAAAAAGAGTTTCTGACCTCCAGACTCTTTTATCTGAGCCCCCTTATATCATTTTTCACAAAGATAGAGTTTCTCTGTGGACTAATCCTTTTTTTGTGCCTAAAGTGGCTTCTGAAAATAATATCAACCAGTCCATTAATTTACCAGTCTTTTTTCCAAATGTTCCCAATAAGGGAGAGTACATGCTACATCTCCTTGATGTACATAGACAACTGCATTTTTATCTTAACAGGACAAAACAATTTAGAAAATCGGATCAGCTTTTCATATCCTTTTCCTCCAATTGTCTGGGTCAAGCAGTATCTAACCGTACCTTGGCCAAATGGTTTACAGACTGCATTTCGCTAATTTATTCTCAAAAAGGCTTAGAATTGCCAAGACATCTTTGAGCTCATAGGTTCATAAGTCTGTACTAGGCTAATGGCCCTGGAGCCTTTACAAGCCTAGCCCATAGGATTACCCTGGCATTGTGCCACACAACCTTGGTTCCCAGTGTCTCTGTCGAGTAAAGCCACTGGAGTGATCCTTGTGGTTAATTTTCTATTTCCCATCCACTCATCAAGATTTCTCTTGAAGGGGGCCAGTGAGGTGCATTGCTTGACATGTATGGAAAGTCTATTCCATAGCATGGGCAGTCTCTGGGTTATGAACCTGTCCCTCCAGCATGTTCTGTTGATTGTGGTAATGAGGTTGAGGTCTCTGGAGCATGTGGTGTGGAGGGATTGGGATTTTATTCAGATTTAGCATTTCTAAAAGAGCTGGGTCAGACATGGCTTTGTAAGCCAAGCAGAGATTGCCTCTAAGTAGGTGATATGAGACAGAGAATAGTTGGGAGTTTTTTTAGTCTGTCCATATAGGACAAATGTTTAAGGCCTAGGATCCTCTTTGTGAGGTACTTTTGTGGCCTCTCTAGTTGTTACAGGTGTTTAGTGAGGTACATGCCAAATGGGGCATTGTACTCCATGATTGGCCTAATGAGGGAAGAGTAGAGGGAGACAATGACCTCTTTCTTTGTGGATGCAAAACCCTTAGTAATGAGATGTGCCACATAGAAGGACTTTCTGACCACAGTGGCAATGTGGTGGTCAAAAGAGAGGTTGCTGTCAACCTGTATTCCCAGATCTCTTATAACGTCTTCTGTGTTCAGTGGACTACCATCGATCTTTGGCTACTTCATCAGCCTTTTGGTCAAAGATTTCTATTGATGACATTTGTGCAGCTGCCACATGGTCCAAAGACCATACCTTTATTTCATGCTACAAATTGGACATTATATCCAGAAATAGAGCCTCCTTTGGCTCAGCAGTGCTCCTGAATATCCTTCCATGAAGGCTATCCAAGGTTTACGTAGCTGGGGACTCTGTCTCATTAGTGAGGAAGAATGAAAAGGAGAACATCAGATTTATAAGTTATGTACTCACAGTAAGTAGCCATCTGTATTGTCCATTGTAATTTTTCCTCACCTTCCCTGCCAGCCATCTCCCCATCCTTTTTTACATTTGGAATAACCTATTGGACTGTGTTTGGAAACTATTGTTCCAGGTTTGAGCCCAGTCTTTATTTCTGTCTATCCCTTTCTCTCTTGGACAACAGAGAGCTTAGACAGCAAATTAGATCTGAGGCACTAGGGATGGAGTAGGGCATTATGGGTAGAGGGGAGGGGCTGAAGAGCTGGATCCATAATCTAGTATACGTGGCCGAGTCAGATCCAAGGATTGGATCCAAACCCATTAGTGAGGAAGAGTGAAAGTGGACAACACACATGCCTAGTTATGGTGAGTACTTGCTTATAATTTTCAGTCACTGGGGCTAACCTTGCTGTGACCTGTTTACAACTCCTTACAACATAATGTGCAGCAAATTCTTTGCCTTGGTGCTCCAGAAGGGACAGTCACTGTGGGATGCTGTAGTCTGTGTTTGGCTCCTGGGTCTCCTCTATACATATACCTTCAGTTCCCATGATAGTAACATTTTTTACAGAAAGCAGCATGATGCATGGTGACATTGTTCTTCATTGCTCCCTTCTGGCCTAGACAACTTTGACTTCCCTTCCTGAGACCTTGCCGGGTTCACCCTAATTGGGTTCTGTATCTAGTCACAGATCTAATCTTGCAGCCATTAGGCCAGCCTGATCCAGATCTCATTTCCCTCAAACTGATCAGTTGGTTCCTCCAATTTCACTGATGGCCAGGAATCCCAAGCTGTCTGCCAGAGTATTTCATATTCTTTGCTCATCTCAGAAGTGCTTCATCAGGAAAATTTATAACAGCAAAGGAGGAGATTTAGTATTTGGACTGTTTCTAAGGGTTTGGACCCTTTTTCGACACCCTTGGATGAAGTCTTAGAAATTCTTATCTGGTCTTTTTTTCAATCTGAGAAAAGCTACTTTACTATCACGGTTCAGTTAGCTTCTGCCTCCAAGTTTCATGTTCATAAAGACCATTCTTCCATAGCTTAACTTTAAACTTTCAAAAGCCATTTAAAGGGAACCTTTCTTTGGCCCTCATTGAGAGATCCAGTTCTTCCTTGGGATCTGTCCTTTGTGCTATGGACTTTAACCAAGGCTCCATTTGAGACTGCAGCTGATGTAGACCTAAAGTTTTTATCATAAAAAACTTTCTTTTTGGTTACAGTGATTTCTGCTAAATTTGAGTCAGAGCTTCATGCTTTGTCCTGAAAGCCTCCTTATCTAATTTTCACAAGGACAGTACATTATTACAAAGTAATCTGACCTTGTTGCCTCATGTGGCCCTCAAATCCAGTTTAAACAAGTTTATTCATTTGTCAGTGTTTTTCCTGAAGTTCAATAATAAGGGTGAATACATTCTTCTCTGTTTGGATCTGCATCAACAGTTATGATTTTTACTTATTCCAAATGAAGGGCATCAGGAAATCTGACCATTTTTTGTGTCCTTTTTCAAATTTACAAAATGAAAAGAGGTATCTAATGTCAGTTTGTCCAGCTGGCTTACTGACATCTCTTTTGTTTGTAAGGCTAATGGATTGTCCTTACCATTCAAACCAAAGGCTCATTCTATTAGGGAAGTTGCTACCTTGACAGCCTTCCTTAGCCTTGTGTCAGTGAATGAAATTTGTTCAGCAGCTAGTTGGTCTAATATTCGCATTTGTCTAAGTTCCTACAAACTTGATATTCAGCGCAGGTGAAGAGATACATTTGACTTGACCATTCTCCAGAAAGTTCTCTCTTAGTACCACCTGGATCACCCTGACTGGAGACTCTGTCCTCCAGGTTGAGGTTTAAGGAAGGGACGACATTGGGTAAGAAAGTTGTGAATTTACAATAATGTTAGATCAATGTATTCTTCTTCTGTCCAACTCCACAGACCCTCCCTCCGTCCCCCATCCAAATTCTCATATGTGCTTTTGGCTTGTAGTAGACCACACGGACCTTCATGAATTCTTCTGTTTAGACCCCTTGGGTCCTGGTCTGATATTTCTGAATTAGAAGTCTTTCTTCAGATGGGTCTAGCATAGTAAGGGCAAACATGATCGGAAGAGATTAGGTAGAGCAAGGAATTATGGGAGATGAGCTTAAGCTTTAGAGCTAGCTTTAGATCCGATCAGACCCAATAACCCAGTGGCCGAGAAAGACAGACAGAAGAAGACAACATGGATCTGGCATTATGGTAAGTGGAAAACTTTCAGTTTTTGGAGTAAATACTGAAAAAGTATCACAGGACTGTTCTGTAAAATTTAACACCAGTGCTCCACTGAAATAAGATCTGAGAGTGTCTTTTTGGGGTGTGGTGGTGGAGGGGACAGTTTAGAAGTAAGTTGTAGAGAAAGGCTACATTTCAGGATCCTGAAAATCATAGCTAAGAGGACAAGATTAGATTTTTTTTATTTAATTCTAGTTTGATTTTTAGAGGATGTCACTGATGCTTATGCTTGAGGTTAGGAGTATGAAATCTGCAGGCCTTATTTGAAAGGATCTGATGGCTGTGTAGATTTTAGTGAACACACTGGCTCTTAAAGGATGATTATATTCTTGTTCTGTTTTCAAGATACCTTTTCCAGTGGTGGCTCTTTCTTCTGGGTAAGGACCTTGGAAGGTTAAGAGCAACCAAAGATAGGCTGGTTAATTTTTTCCTGAGCTGCTCAGCGTGAATATCCATGGGCAGACATGAATATGCAGCTGCTTGAAAGATGCGACAAAGTCCGTCTATTTAGTATGAGGGGTAAGACATTTTTTGCTCCAATGAACCAGTGTTAAGCCAGCTGGGGCACCAAAAATCATTAATTAATGCATCGAAAGGCATACCACAGAGTGTTACAAATATCCAGGGGAATGTAAAGGTAAACTATACCTCTCAACTGTCCTGATTTTCACAGAATGACGAGATTTTTGCCTCATTTTTTTAATCTGTTCCTCTTAAAATGTTAGGATTTCTGGCAAATCATTGAGGACTGAAGTCAGAAAATAGTGGCAGACATTTCAATTTCAGACGTCATACCGGTACGTCATAAAATTTGCGCTAATGTTATTCTAAGTTTATAACAACAATATTTAAAAATTGTCTCTATTTTTGGACTTTTGCACTCCCATTATTTATGGCTTTGTCCAGATTTCTTGCATTATGAGGTAAACTGTTACAGATGAACACCTAATCAACAATGTGCAAGAAAAAGTGCTAGAAGAATTTTGACCTGCTGATTTAAACAAAGTTACAATGATTTTAATGACAGTAAGCAAATCCTCTTGTGCAAACTACAAAATTAACAGTAATAAACATTGTGGGAAACAGTACAGTATTCTATAACTACATTTGGAAACGTAATGGAAAAAAATTCAAGAATATAGGCTACAAGCATTTAACGTCACAGTGATGTCTGGACTGCAAAACATTTCTCATGTACTGTCAAATTAATTGGTCACCAGTTTCAAAACCCCTAGGGATGAACATGAGTTGTACATTCATGCATGAAGAAATGCACCTGCAAAATGAAGTCAAGACAGCAGTCAGTAAATATGGGGTTCATAGTCCAGATGAGATCCTGATTGGTTTCCTGTACACAATCAAAAAATAATTGTATCAGACTGCTATTAAAACTCCTCAATAAAGTTATAAAAGAGATATTTTCTTGTGATCCCAAGCTGTCATGGTTCCCATAAACAAAGGTGGGGAGGGACACATCAGACTATAATGACCTGTAGGCAGGTCAGCCTGACATACATTTTCTACAAAGTCATGTCAAAAATTAGTTTCATCTGCAAGGTTATGGAACATATAATTGTAGGGGTAATAAACAGTGACAGAGGAGGCCTTTCAGTCCCTTGACCCCAGAGTCTGATTGCTATGGCTGAACCTTGCTGATTACTTTGAAAGGATTACTGAAGCCCTAGATGCAGTTCAGACTATACACATTGCTTATGCAGACCTTATCAGTGCCTTTGACACTGTCCCTCATGCAGGTACTATTGATGAACTCACCCAGCTCAACATAAACCCTTCAGTAGTTCACTGATTAGCTAACTGGCTTTCTGTTAGAACTCATACTGCAAAGGTTGAGGGTACTTCCTCTAGTCATTAAAATGTCACAAGTGGTGATCTCCAAGTGTCTCTCCTGGTCTCCCTTTTCTTTAGCATTTACTTTTCTGATCTGAAGGCAGATGTTGAAGGAGTGTGGGTAACTTAATTTATCAGTAACTACAAATTGGGTGATGTCAAATCCCCTTTTGACACTCATTCTCCAGCAGGGGATGACCAGACCACCGCATGGTGAGTTAACCATGCGTTACTCTTCAAACCAAGAAATAAAGTACAGTTACCTTCAGGAAATCCAGCCCCCCCATACCTCATACCATACAAATGAAACTCCCCTCAAAAATAACACAGCTGTCAGAGATCTAGGTACTTGCGTTGAAAATGAGATTACCTTTGACCATCATTTTGTTTTACCAACTTATTCTTAGGTTTATAGGTGTATACTAGGCTAACAGCCACTGGAACCTTTATAAACCTGGCCACGCTTCCCCAAATGTATTCTGCATTTTTTGAGCCTTAAAGGTTATTTTAAGGCGTTAATAGATTCGTTGGTGTATTGTCTGTGAGTTAAACACCTTAACCATTATGCCAATTCTTTGTTGCATATATTCCAAGTTTTTTTGGTGTATTTATTCTAAGTATAAAAAAGTGTTAGTGGTGTAACATGCAACACACACTCCTTTGGTGCAAAAGGCTGGGGGTTATATTCCCACACCAGGTAGATGGATTGCTGATACTGCAGTGTATCATAAGTGTTGTGCTGCACTGCTGTGTGTCATCTTTCAGATGAGATGTTCCACTGATGTCCCATGTGCTTGAATTTGTGATCGTTCAGGTGGATGTAAATCATTCCATGACACCTTTTGAAAAGAGTAGGAGTTGCTGTATTATACAAACATGTTTCCATCTTTCTTTTGTTATTTTCACATTCATTATATTTACACTTTATATTATAGTTTATACATCAAAATAAAGCACCTTCTATATTTATTTTCCTAAATTCATGTAAAACCAATTTCACCACACTATCCTTTCCACCGTAGCAATTTCTTTATATCACATATTACTTCCTCATCATCTTTTCTTTTGTTGTACAGCAATTCTTCACATCTTCTTTTTGATAAACACCAAATAGCAATGAATAAAATTTTATCCCATTTTTAATTTCTTTTTAGTTCCCAGCCGTACATTTCCGATACAATACCATGTCCTTATCAATGCTTTAAATACTTTCCAGTTATATAAACTTGTTTGAATAATGTTCTAAAAACTAATTTTTCTAATAATCCAAAAACAATGTTGCAATGTCTCTTGAGTATTACAGCTATTACACATTCTTTGTTCTGTTATTTTATTTTTCATGTTACTTTTCACTGGCAGTTTGCCCAGTAGTAAATGCAACAGAAAATCCGTTGCTAAAAAAATTCAAATCTTTCCTGCCTTTTCATATTGCTTTCTTGTTTTCATCCCCATTTTCCCAAAGATCAATATAATAGTTTGCTTTCAGTATTTTTATACCATTCTTTCCTTTTCATTTCTTCTTCATTTATATCAGCTTTCCATGCCTGTATTTTACTGTCATATTTCTTCTTTTCCAAACCTTTTGCTGTTCTTTTCCTTTTCTTACTCTCACCTGTCCATACACTTTTATATTTTTCTATTTTTCAAGTAAAAAAATTCCTAGCATTTTTTCAGACACTTTAACATCCAAAATAAATTTATTGATGCTAGAAAACAACTGAATTTATTAAATTCCACCCCCTTTTGTTTTATTTTTTAAACTGTCACTCTTTTGACTGGATTTATCCTTGTTCCCCACAGAAAACCAAAAAAGATACCCAATAATTCAGTTTCCATGCAGCTTGGAAACATGTACACACCACCTAAATATGCTAGCTTTGCTAAAATGTATGTGATTAACATATATACCATTTTTCTTAGGGACAACTGAACCCCCCCCCCACCAGTCTGTTAAATTTTGTATTTTTAGAACTTATCTCCATTGTTCTTTTACTGCTTGTTCCATTCCAAACTTAACCCTTAGAACATCAATGTCACTTCTGGAAAATGAATTCCTGTTATTCCTACATCTCCAAACTTTTTACTTTTAGATTATTTAACTGTAATCCTTCTGTACCTAAAATTTGCTCTGTTCTGTAAATTATTTTTTTCATCCAATGTTTGTTCTTACCGAGAAAGACCAAGTCATCTCCATAGGTTAATATTAATGGTGACCTTATCACTTCCTTAACTTCTAGTTTACCACCTCTAACCTTGATGTACATGTTTGTATAACTGTATTCATAACCATCACAAAGAGAGATATGCACAGTGGACAACCTTGCATGTCTGTGATGTTGAAAGGATGGGTAGGAGAAAAGATAAGATAAATTATTCTCACTATCCTTATTTTTTCTCTTGCCTCGTATTATTTTAAAATATTCAACATTTCCCCATGATAAGTACTAACAATTGCCTTAGCCACATCACATACTGTTACTTTCCTCCACCTTTCCTCTTACCTGTGCACTCAACCACTTCTTTAGCCATCCTTAGCATTTCATTTAACCCCATATACCACTTCATCCAGTTCTTTCAAAGCACCTATCTTTGTTTTCTGAATAATCTTCATAAATATTTTATAGTCAATATTTCCCAACATAATTGGTCTCCAGTTTTTATTTCTTCCATTTCCTCCTTTTTCCATATACATTTTTGACCTCCTTACAAATCTCTTTTTTTATACCTTCTGACATCCATTCATTCAATGATTCCTGAAAAAAACATTCTTTTCATCATCTGACATTTCTTTATAAAAAATACACCAAAATCCATCTGGGCATGGTGCAGATTCTTCTTTGCCTTCCATTATAGCATTCTCTAACTCTTTCCTGTCTACTTTTTTTCTGTTTCTTCCACTATCTTCTTCTTCATCTTCTTTACTTTCCATAAACCCCTGTCACATTTTTTTTCTCGTACATATTTTGTGAATAACTTTCAATTATATCCATAATTTCTTCTTATTTATATTTTTACTGCCCTTTTTCATCCTTTATTTCATTCATTTTTCTCATTACACCTCAGTTTCTTACCCAAAAATGGGAAACTTCTTTTGGTTACCCTTTCAAATAATACTTTTGTCTAAATATCATTCTTTCTAATTTTCTTTATTATATTCATATCATTTATTTTCTTCTTAAAATACTTTCCCATGCCCCTTTCTTTACTATTATTTCACTTTTTTTTGCTTATTCTATATAATCTAAACTTTTCTTTATACACCATCCAGCACTTTGTCAAACTGCCATAAAATGACTTCATTGTCATATGATCTTTCCACAGTTGCACTCTTTCTTTTTTAAGACTTTCCTTTCCTGCAAATTTTCCTGTCAGCCTTTTAACCCCTTTCTTTCTTTTATTATATTTTCATTCTCTCCTGTTATTGCTCATAAAACCCAATGATCGGAAAAGTTTGAATCTTAAATTCACCTTTTATTTCTTTCATGTCATCTGTAAACAAACTGTAATCAATCTGTGTTTTATGTTACCCCCTTTTCAATGTAAATTTGCTCCCTTTACCTGTTCTTATAGTACCGTTATTTATAACCTCTCAGCACTTTTACATCTTGTGCTGTTTTGCTTTCACCTTTCTTAAAAGAGAACCACACATTCACAAACTGAAAAAACATGTTTATTTTATCATGTCTTGATGTTTTCCTACATTTTCACATCACTTTTGGACTCTATATACTTTTTTATATTTTTAAATGTAATTCCAGAATCTGCCCACATGGGGTCTGGCATCTTAATTTTTTAGTCTACCTCTAGGTATCCTACATTGCAGTGTTTGGCTTTAAAATGTTATATCATAGCCCCTAAGCTCCTGTAAATGCATTGACTTTAGATGTGTTTTCACATATACCCTGCTTTCTTTTAGTCAGTCAAGTTTAATAACATTTCTTGATTTTCAGTGACTACTTAGACAAATGGGGATAATCACACAGAACAGTATTCTCAGAGCCTGTTACTTCTTTTTCCTTCTAAAGTAGCCAATTTTCATTCTTTTATTATGCCCGAGTTGTAATCCATAGACCCATCTCCCCTTCATGTGACAAATTTGAGGTGTTTGTTGCTGTGATTGATATCTCACAGCAGGAGACAAAGTTCATATGCTGGGAATACTGTTCTGTGCAATTATCTCAGGTTGTCTTTTAAGTAGTCATTGAAAAGCAAGAAATTGTAATTAAATCTGATTGACTAAAAGAAAGCAGGGTGTATGTCTATACCTGTTCCCCTTAGGCTTTCAGATACTGGTAAAGGCCCTTGCCTTCCTCATAGTGCCTTTTTTTAGGCAATGTCAAAGCAGCAAATTTTCAAACATAAAAAAGTCTAATTGAGACAAACTCAGGGTTGTGCTGCTTAATGCTAGGAGTTTAAACACAAAACTGCACTCTCTGGAAGCACTCCTCACCTTGGAGAATGCTGACATTTATGCAGTTACTGAGACGTGGTTTAAGACCACTAAGAGCACCCTGGTTGTGCAAATTTACAATGCCTTCCACACATTCAGACCTCAAAATGAGCATGAAGGAACCAAACATGGAGGTGTATCCATCTTCATTAAAACCAAATACACTTCGAGACTGGTCAAATGTGGATCTCTCAAAGTACTCCATATCCAATTTAACAATTGGAAAAGTACCATACCACATCATTGCTAGCTATATATCCCCCAGCATGAACCAGGTTAAGCACACCGCCTACCTTGATTTACTGGAATTCCTCCCCATACAGCCCAACACCTTAATAATGGGAGATTTCAACTATCCTTCTGTAGACTGGCGGACATACATGAGCAAAAATGCACTCACCCAGATGTTTCTGGACTTTAACACAAATGCTCTGGAACAGTCTTCACCCTTACTAGGGGCTGTAAAGTTCTGGACATAGTACCCCCCTACATGTGGGACCAGGTCACTGTACTTCCCCATGCGTAATGCCCTCCCTGGTTAGATCAGACCAATAAGCAATATTATAAAAAGCTTCATACCACCTGCAATCACAGACATCAGTGATCACTATGCAGAATTGCACGCAAATGCCCTGTGCAAACACTTAAGCGACTGCATAAACTCTGCTGTACCTGACTGGATCAAAACCAGGTCTTCCCATAAAAACAAGCCTCATTGGTGGACTTTCATGTGTAAACAGATTGTATAACAAGAGGAAGAAACTGTTGTCCAAAGCAAGAGGGATATTGCTCTGCAGAGGAAGAGTTCACTTCTAAGCCTAAACAAGAAAATCAAAAATCTTGTTAAGTCTTCTAAAGCAAATTACAAAGCTAAAATCACATCCCTAGTCAAGGATAATCATGAGGCATTCTCAAACTATGTCCGAAATCTGAAAAGGAATGCCCATCTATGTGCCAAACTTGTTTTAGATGGGATCACTCATACTACATTAGAAGATATTGCCAACCTGCTAGCTGACAGATACAGTGCAAACTTCAGCCCCATATCCCCACCTACCATATCCCAAACCACACCTGACACCAGCCCTCAGCCTAGTATCTCTAGAGAACAGGTCATCTGTGCACTCGCCAAGGCCAAAAACATGGCCTCAGTGGGACCAGATAATATCCCAGGTTGTTTACTAAACAATCTAAAACAGGACCTAGTGGATCTACTTGGCAGTATCTTTAATCATAACTTGAGAAATGGCTATGTTCCTGCAGAATGAAGAACAGCAACAGTAATTCCCCTGCAGAAAGGGGGGGCATCAACTGACCCTGGGAACTACAGACCCATAAGTCTAACAAGCCTCATCTGCAAGGCCATGGAAAGAATTGTCATTGACCTTATCAACAAGGACATAGGTGACCTCGAAATGCTGGACCCAACCCAGTTTGGCTTTGTTAAATGTAGATCATGCTTATTAAACCTGGTAGACTTCTTTGAGAACGTCACCAAAGCCACGGAAGAAAGTAAGACCGTGCACACACCTATCTCAACCGTGCCAAGGCTTTCAGCACAATTCCCCACTCTGGCATCATTGAGAAACTCTCCCAGATAGGGATTAACCCTTAAGTTACTAGATGGTAGTCAGTTGGCTCACCAGCATAACATAGTCTGTCAAAACTGGTGATTCCACCTCCACCAGTAGATCCATCACCAGTGGAGTACCACAGGGGTCTGTGCTGGGCCCCTTACTGTTTGGCATTTATTTCTCAGAAGTCCAGGCCAAAGTAGATGGCCTTTGACCCACAAGTTCGCTGATGATTGCAATCGTTGAGTCCCCTAAGGATGTCAACATATTACAAGAAGGGCTAACACAAACAAATGATTGGTGACAAAGCCATGGTCTAAAACTAAATGCAAAAAATGCATTATTATTATTTCCTTTTGGCAAAACGGAATTCCCTGCAAATTACAATACTGACAGCAGCCCCCTGCGCTTTAACCCAAGGGTGTGAAACTTGGGAACACAGGTTGATAGCAGTCTGAACTTTGACCACCAAGTTTCCACAGTGGTAATGAAAGCCTTCTTCGTGGATGACCTCATAAGCAAGGGCATAGCATCCAGGTCAAGGGATGTTATAACTCCACTGTACTCAACCCTAATCAAACCACTAATAGAGTATAATGTACCCTTTTGCATGTACCTCACCAGACTCCTGTAGCAGCTATAGAGACCTCATAGTTCTCACAAAGAAAATACAGGGACTCCAAATGATGACCTACATAGACAGGCAGCTGAAAGCCCTGTCGCTTTACTCTGTATCTTATAGGCTGCTGAGAGGTGACTTGTGCCTGGCCTTTAGGACAATCTCCAACCCTGTCCTAATTTTAATGCTGCACATCCACAAGTCAAATGGCTCAAGATTCACTCATTCTAGGGATCTCAGCCTAGATTGTGACATAAACAGATCATACTGGAGAGACAGATACGTCACCCAGAGAAAGATGCTTATCTGGAATAGGCTTCCTATTCACATAAAACAGAGCTCTTTATTGATCCTATTCAAACACAACCTAGATAATTGGATGGGAGACCATAATTTCAACTCTGGGGTAGCACCTGTGCCCCTCATGGACAGGAGTAACCGGTGCTGATCACAGAACTGCTCTGTTCATAAATTCGTTCTGCAGTCTACCCAAAAAAAAACAAATGGGTATACTTGGGATTAATATGGATCCATGAACCTGTTAAAACACGTGTAAATTCAATGCATTGACAGGGGCTTAGGGGCTATGATGTAATATTTTAAAGCCAAACACTGCATTGTGGGATACTTGGAGGTAGACTAAAAAAATTATGTTGCCAGAGCCCATGTGGGCAAACTCTGGAATTACATTTAAAAATATAAAAAGGTATATAAAGTCTAAAAATAGTGTTAAAATGTAGGAAACGGCAAGACTCGATAAAATTATTTTTTTTCAGTCTGTGGGCATGGTTCTCCTTTAAATAACAGTTAAAGTTCCCACCAACATAATTGATGTATTTACTATTTTGAATTTCCTCAAACTTTTTTTTTCTTTCAGTTACATTTATAAATGTATACACTATTACTATTCCAAATAATTTCTGCCCCTTTCTTACATCACACACTAAACTGTCCCTACTGCCACCACCATTTTATTTAATATTTTAATCTTTTCACTACCACATTAACAGGACCTGCTGGCATGATAGGTACTTGACCCAGTATATCCTCATGTGTTTGGAATAGACTCCTGTTAACGTATCAGAAGGAGAGATTCCCTAGCAGTATTCAAAGTTTGACTCAGCCAGTGGAATAGAAACTGTAAGTTCACTCCTGGGGTATGCAGGAACAGTCTATGTACTACACTAGGGGAAACTAACAGACTCATATTACTTCTGATTGACTTGGCTAAACTTTCTTCGATCAATTAGGCTATAAGCTCACCAAGAATCTTTGACACTGTTAGTCCAGAAAGAAACCAGTGACCTGTTTTTACTCCATATGTTTAATGTCTGTTAATTTCATTGCATTATTTGTAAACTAACAGCAGCACTAGATGAAGGACTCGCAACACAAGTCTTAACTGACACCTGGTCATGGCCTTGAATGCAATTACAGATAAAATCTTCCCATTGAATGTAAATTGTTATGCTTTTCTGTTGGTAAAACACTGGCTAAATAATAGAACATAACAAGAAAAGGTAGGAGGCCTCCCATCTGAAATATTCTTCTTTAAATATGAATATATTTATTTTTCATTATCTAGACACACACACACACACACACACACACACACACACCGGAAAACAAGCTGTCAACTCTGCATAGAATTCTGAGTGGATAAGCTGAAGAGAATGTAGAAAATATTTACTGTTTAGGGGATCTACTCATCCTCTTAAATTAGTACCTAGCAAGTGAGAGACCTAGGTCAGTTCATACCAAGGAAGATGTCGCTATTTGGTTAAATTCTAACTGGAAAAGAGGCAACAGACTTAGTTATGATTTACTATCTCATTAACAATCTTGCATTATGGTAAGTATTTTACAAAGAATAACAATCTTGCATTATGGTAAGTATTTTACAAAGAATTGAAATTTCCCTTTTCTTTCATTGTTTGTGTAAAATTCCACAGTCTGTACCTTACCTTTCTTTATAATTGTGTTTAACAGTTTTCAGTGCAGTACGTTTCATGTCAGCCTTGTGTATTCATTGTTTTGGAGCTTTTGTCCCATAGGATTGAACTGAAAATGGGCTTTGTTCAAACAAACAAACAAGTAAAGTATCTTAAGTACTATAGATTTAACTGAACTTAAAAAGATATTCTAAAAGTTTATAGTGGTTACGATGTGTGAAAGTAAACCGAGTCTATTGTAGCCTATACGTGTCTTTGAGCATTACATTAATGCTTTGAATTTTGCCTGGTGTTAACTATATAAATTAAACCTTCTGACACAGAAATAAGTTTTTTCTATTGTTGACAAACTTAAGCAGTTGATTAACAGAGAGGATTGTGATGGGATCTCATATCATAACCAATTTGTTAAGGTATTTAAAAAAAAGCATGTAAGACATCCACATTGACAGCAATTTCTTAAATCAATTTCAAGATCACACTGATAAATATTTATGAACAACAACCCTATCATAATTTCTGTAGTAACTTTAGCTTCTCTGAATAACAACAATCTGGGTGAAAAAATGTAGGAGTGCAAAGTGTGTTTCAGTTAGGGTTGCCACCCCTCTGTTTTTTTCCGGACTATCCGGAAATCAAATTGATTCACCGTAGTCTGGAAAATACTGTGCAAACTCCAGTATTCTGTTTCAAAAAAGGAAACAGACTACTGGAGTTTGTAAATCGGCTGATTTACTATGCTTTTTTACAGAAAAACATAGTAAATCAGCTGAAAGCAGGCATTAGGAATGTAAAAAGAGGGCGTTCCCTGCCCGATGATGTCGCAGTGGCATCACGAAATGGATGGAATGTGGGCGGGAGAAAGGGCGGGGTGGGCGTGGATACTGGTGATGTGAGGGGTGTGGCCTTACTCTGGTTTTAGCCACAACGAAAGGTGGCAACCCTAGTTACAGCCTTTAAAGCTGTAACACCATTAGTACTGCAATACAGGTACTGTCCAGAAGCTAATTGTACCTCTGATGTACTAATAGCTTTAAAAACTCTTAATCGCTTATGTCTGCCTTCTTGTATCAGTGAGTGGCAGTACAACATGTTTTACATCTTTTAAATCTGTTACCATTTCCAAGCATTGTTCCTTGGTGGATGCTGCATGTGCTATAGGATGAGACCAGAGCATAACAGCTCTGAAAAGTGCATAACAAGACTTGATATTCAACTTTTTGTCATCAGAGAGGTTCATAACAAGGTTGTCTTTTTCCTGATTTTTGTAATATACTCAACATATTCCATGCACTACAAACATGTTTGGCACTAAAGCAGACTTGCACATAGGCAGTCAAGACGATACATTGCCTATAAAGCATAATAGGCTTGTAGAGCTTCCCTGAGAGTTAGTTTGAAAGTGAGTTCAGTATCATTAACTGAAAAACTACAAATCTTTTGATATAAAGGTCAAAATGTTCTATGTAATTTTATATAAAACTAGCCAAAAGTCTCCAATTTAAAAAAAATGTTTACTCCATGCCTACTAAAACAAGAGGGTCATTTTCCCCACTGTTACAACATCTAAACATGTATCAGTATGTATATGAAATAGTCTCTTCCCTTCACTAGCTATCCTTCTTGGGATTTATCTTGGTCAACCAGACCTTTCGCTACTGATAACCCTACTTGATATATTTTGTATATATTGTACATAGCTACTTGTTTTGTTATGATGTGTATGTAACTTACAATTATTTTTCTTGATGTTCTGTAGTTTGAATTGTACTATCCTGGAGTGTGAATTATTTGCTGTAATCGGTCTGTAACTGGAGCTTTTCTCCTTAGGTCTCCACTGAAAATGGGCTCCTGGCCCAGCTGGACTAACCTGGTTAACAAATGTCAATAAATAAATAAAAGTACATTCTTAAACCTGTGGGCATAATGTTAAATAAAAAAAGAAATAGTGCAGAAATGTAATGGGTTCTGCCAACAGCAACATTTTTTTTCACTGAAATGTCATAAAAATCATTAATTCAGGAGCAAGTCATGGTTTCAAACTACCTTTTCATTCTCATCTTTCATAAACTCTGGAATACTTAACCACTCCCCAAGAAGCTGTTGTTTTATCACCAGTTGTTTTAAATTCAGACCATACAGTGTAGTGTAATATAGTGTCAGAATTGACATGTTTCAACAATATTAACCATTGCTGGGGCATAGAGGGATAAAGCCCAAACTGTGGTCCAGGCAATAACACACAGAAACAAAATGCCTGCAAGAGGGTCCAAATGTTCATTGAAACAGAGATTTAATAAAGATAAAATAAAAAATAATGAAGTGCTTTCATCTCACTGTAGAGACTTCATCAGAACACAAGCCATCTTGAATTGCAACCTTGTGTAATACAAGTTGTCCTAAACTTGTGCATGTTACATTTCCATTTATTTCTTAAAGTGACAGTATTTGTTCATTTGACATAGTCATTGACTAAACACTACAAATCATAACACAATGAGAAACAAACTTCGACTATGAACCATTATCTAAAAAACACATTACAGTGGAATACTTCATGAATGAAAACATTGTTACAATATGCACAGTACTAAAATGATGCAAACCCTTCCATAACGTATTATGACTTGTAGTGTTTAGTCAATGACTATGTCAAATGAACAAGTACTGTCACTTTAAAAAAGCAATGGAAATATAACATGTATTAGGTAGTAAGTAGCAATAGTTTAGGACAACTTGTATTATATAAGATTGCATTTCAAGATGGCTTGCATTCTGATGAAGTCTCCAGAGTGAGACGAAATCGCTTAATTATTTCTTATTTTATCTTTATTAAATCTCTGTTTTGATCAACGTTTGGACCCTCTTGCTGACATTTTGTTTTTGTATGTCACTGGTTCATTTACAACACTACACCATTTTGTTTGGTTTACGGTCCAGGCAACCCAGGTTCAATTAGTGCCTCAGTCATCTGAGATGCTGGCAGGTAGGGATGGGCATACCCATTTGGGGGAGGGGGATGTTTGTCGAAGATGCTTCCAGGGGGGATACATGGTCCTCAGAGTGGCGTAGCCATCGGACATTGTTGACGAACACAGGGATATGTAGGTCATAATACCCCCTTCGGCAGCAGAAGCCATTGCACCATCCACAGGATGCCCTAAAAACCCACCCTAGCCCCAGCTGCTCACTCAGAAAAGTCTGGGTGAGGAAGGAGGTGCAGGTAAACCAGGTGATAAATTGGGGGCACTGGGATGGCTGGAATGAATGAAACATGGAGGGGGTGGCAGTATTAAACAGTCCACTACTCATGAGGAAACACTGTGGACTGAACCCCCTGCATGACAGAACACATTAAGTGCACCGAAATGTGTTATCTGTACAAGTTGTAATGCGGAGTACAATATATAGTATCAATAAGAGTCATCAGTAAAGTGCACAAAACATGCATTTAAAATACCATTCATCCTTATCAACCAGTCTAACACCATTTTATATAAGGTCTGTATGGTCAGGCAAATAGGAAAAATAGGAAATAAAAAAACAGTACTTTCCTAGAAGTGTCGGTACTGTCTTATGTGTCTATATCATGTCATCAACAGCTTAGGTTGTCGATTCCTATAACATCGACACCCAAGTGTTGAAATCTTACAATAGCGAAAGGCCACATAATCAAATTCTTTCCTCGAGAAACAATTTGCGTGGCCGTCTGTAAACAAAATAAACAAATACACGCAAAACATAGTGGGGGGGTTCCCCCCACCCCCCTAACTAAATATACCAACTCCGAGATCGCTTTACATTGGGGAAAGGGCAAATCCCCGATAACGGCCATGTGAATTCTTTCTTGAGGAAAGAATTTGAATATTTGGCCGTTTGCTGTTGTAAGCTTTTGACGCTTAGGTGTCGATGTTTAAGCATTCGACAACCTAAGCTGTCGATAATACAATATAGACCCTATCTTATCACTGACTAACACCACTACAGTTGTCAGTCTGATTTAGAGGGCATAGTCCATTCCCTTTTTGGAACTTTTCATTGCACCTTTAGTTCATCAGTGCAGATATGTGTAAATCATGCAGTTTAAAAAACAGCTGGTATGAGTATAAATAGAAATCCTGTTAAATTCATTTTAGTTTTAATCTGAACAATTCTCAGCTTGCAGATGCATATATTTGTTCTGTTCTTTTTTGAACTTCACTGTAAATATTTTTCTTATTGGGGAAAAAAACTGTACCTGAGAGGGTAGTCACTTCCTTACCAGGCTAATTCTTTAATGAATGGCTATTCCGGAATTTTTATGCAGGGTTTATGATGAATAATCTTATCTGGGTTCATCATCATATTATTATTCAACCCCCCCAACATCTAAAACCATGGGAGGTCACTCAGGGCAGTTACCCCCCTAAATCTGCAAAACACTAAAACATTTTTTTATGAGGCAGTACCCCCCCATATTGCCCAATGTAAGTGCAAGCCTCCACATCCTTAAACTGTATATGTATCTAATGAATTAAAATCGACTTTTACAAGTGGCAACCCCCCCCTGCACCCCCACCCCCTGCAACTTATATATGTATGCCACTTCCAAGACTACACAACACCAGGGAAAAGGCAAATTCCAACCTTACGCTTACTATGAACTTGCACGCACAGATGCCAGCAAAGATGCAAAAGCCAACATAACTAAGCATAATAAATGTTCAGTGTTCTGAGCCTATGAAATAAGTACCTGCAACCATTTATGTTATATGTATGTGTGAACGTGCATATACACTTGTGTCTATATGTAGATGTAGATATTGCAATATAGGTATTTAATAACTCTGAGATTGCTCAAACAAATGGAGAAAGTTTTGAAAATGCAAATCTCCTTTTCATTTGGAGTCTAACCACCATTACAAGAACCAGAGACCTTCCAGTGATGACACTTTGAGCATCAGTCAGCTGGATGGGTACAAACAGCAGGTTTTCCAACATTACATTCCAACACTCAGAAGTTGCAGACACATAGTCACCCTGGAAGTTTGTGATCAGTACAGTTTAGGATGAGCACTTATCTTCATGGAAGAGGAGTAAGGAAAATGGAGAGAACTTAAAAGTTTAGTAAACTTGGGTAAAGAACAACTGTATACATTCACGTTGTAAAGGGCCTTCATATCATGGACACAGCTAGTGATTGAATTATGTCTAGATTCTCCAAATGTTTAACGTGACACTGCTAACAGAATAGATTGCTTTGGATGCTAGTATCCCCACATACACGCACACACACACACACAGACACAGACACACACGCACACACACACAGAAACACACGCACACACACACAGAAACACACGCACACACACACACAGACACACACGCACACACAGACACAGACACACACACACGCACACACAGACACACACGCACACACAGACACACACGCACACACAGACACACAAGCACACACAGACACACATGCACACACACGCACACACACACACGCACAGAGACACACACGCACACACACAGACACACACACACACACAGACACTACCACCATTCCAGGGACTCAGAGAGATTTTATAATACAGTTAACTGAGACAGCAGGTGGGGACAACAATCCCAAGTCAGCGCATAGGCCTTTATTAGAAAGAAGATTTTTATCAAGAATTTTAAGACATCACTATAAGAGGTATGGTTTAAGTTAACATAGTTGTGCCCACATTGTGTTTAGGTGCTGTGTCTCTGCAACACCTTTAACATTGGATTTGCAGCCTTAAATATTGTAAGGTGCTTTGCTGACAGTGAACTGTGAAGTCTAATCTTAGTTGTGATACAGTGCATTTATAAATGTGTCAAAGGCAGATCTGATTGAGAATCTACACAAAATCACTGCTTTAACTTTGTATTTAACAGCTCTTTTTGTTTTTCTTTAAACTTGCTCAGTGAAGTTAGTCAGCATTTAAGGGCCAGTTGACCTCAATGCATGTGCTGTTAATGAGTTAAAATGTGAAAGATGTTCTAGAAAAGAAGTAATTTATGATTCATTTGTTAGGGACCCGAAGCACAAAACCTGTCTACCTGAAGTGCTATAAGGAAAACAGATATCACTGAGGCATTTTATTCAACTGGAAAGTTCTAATTAATGTTAAACTAGAACTTTTCTTTAAGAATGCATACTGTCATAAAATGTTGCGTAAGTTGAAACTAGAAATGGGGAGAATTACTTTTTTCAAGGAATATGGTAAAATAGAATTTTTCCCCATTTGTGTTAGATTGCAGACAGTAAAGGGAGGCAAAAGGAATAGAATACCCTGGTTGTGTGTTGTAGGGAGATAAAGCCCCGACTCCAACCCAGCCAACCTGGGATGGATTAGTGGCTCTGGTGCTGGAGGAGTTGGTTGGGGGAGAGTGAGTGGCCGATTCCAGTTCACCCATCCTGGGCATGGAGGCATTCCAACTCAATACAGTGTTAGCAGTTACTGGAGAAAGAGAGAGAGAGATGCACTTCATACAGCATATGCTGTGGACATATACATTTGCACACTAGTCTGCTTGGATTATGTTAGAAAATGTATATGCCTATATGAGAAGATGTTTCAGGCCTTTAGTTTGCAAGCATAGATTTTGGTTCCTTCAGGAGGTGGGTTAGGGCTGCATTAAAAAAAAGGACTGATGGTTGCTTGGATGATGGCCTCCTCAGTTAGCTGTCACCCCAGTGGGCAACATATAGGTCAGTTGATTATAGGGGACTGATGGTTGGTAGGCACTGGGGAGATACCTGGGAAAATAGGATAGATACATTTACAGCTGTGTAATGATATCGCAGATTTATCAAATGAATGGAAATAAAGATAAAAAAGAAACTGATACTGTTATTTCATTTATAATGTTATCATGCTCCTGCTATTACATTTTGGAAAAATGTTTCTTTTGTGAAGCATGTGTTTGCAATATGACTCCATTTTTGTATCCCTGGTTAATAAATAAAAGTCACAATAGTGTCATACTGATTGTACAATAAAGCTCAGCAGTGCATGATAAAGTTGCAAATTAGTTATTAACCTGTTTGCAGTGTACCAAGTTATTGATGCTGCGGTTATGTAATTCAGAAAGGGTGTTTTTTAAGAGGGTCTACTTGATATTGTTTAATATTGCCATATTTCTACAAGTCAGTACCTTACAATATGTTTAATTTATTCTGAACATGAGTAAGAAGCTGTGTGATGTTGCTTCCTTTGACAATGTCACTCTCTAAATTAAACAAATTAGTATTTTTTTCCTTTCAAGTTCAGTCACAGTTGCAAGTGTATTAAATTTGCTTAAAGCATGATGAAGACAATTAACATATCTGATGGCTTGAAAATTTCACTTTTGTTTAAAGAATGAAGAGGGGCCTTTGACAATCCATTGAGAAGCATGTGATGGCTTTTGCATCCCATGGATCAGTATGGAGGCCACAGGAAGTGATGAAGTGGAAAAGATAAAAACAAAAGTCAGATCTGCATGGCACAACATGAAGTACAGTAAGTTGTACTTGTCATCTTATCATGCTTACTACTTATGGAAATGCATTTACAGTTTCTTAAAAAGGTATTACATTTAACAATTTAATTATATCAAAACGGAGCTTAATATACAGCTATTACCACATTTATTGTGAGTTACAAATTAATCATTTAGTACTATCATTTAAAGCATAAGATACGGATTTTTGCGCCAGCTATACTTTTGATAAAATGTGTTGTGTCATTTATGCAGTACTATAATTTTATTGCAACTTGTAATTTAGAAGGATTTCTTGATGGATTTGTTGGCCCATATCTGCCAACAACTTGGTGCATCTTTGCAGCTGCAGGATTGTTTTGGGGAGTTGTGGTAATTATAATTTAGTACTGACATGATATGTAACTATTTCCACATACTAGGTAAAAATTTAAAATGCTGTGCAGACTCTTCACTTCAAGAATTAAGTGCAGGTCCAGAGGACCTGTTCTAAGATAGCAGTGGGATTTGCAGTCATTTGAGCTGAAGTTATAAAACACCTAACGTGTACCGTGTGTTTCTTAATCTGTTGATGTCCAGCTCATTTGAGAAATGGCCAGCTAGGATCACCTGCATTTGCATTTTAGAAGGTGCAGTTTGGCAGACACTGACATATTCTTAAAGTAAAAAGCATTTCGGTAAGAGCTTACCTAGCCAGCTAGAAAAATGTTGATATGTTAAACTGCATGATGGCTATTTATATCTAGGTTAGTGATCTGTGTGCTTGATGTGTATTTTGTTTGCCAGGTTTGCTTGGTTATAGCTTTCTTTGACCTTGTATTACTTTCTGTTGTTTTGCCAGGGTTGGTTCATCGTAGCTCTATATTACTTTGCAGTTTGATGACCTGGCAGCTTCAAAATTAATGGATTAATGATTACTGCATCTTCTAACCTTCTGCAGCAATAGGATATGCCCAGGTTGCTCAAAAAAAAAAAAAAAATTTTGTGTGCACATAAAACTAAGTGTTCCCAAGTTATTGGCATGCTAGACTTGTCAGACTGAATCTAGTAGGCATAGGTAAAAAGGGAGACGATGTATGTGTTCTGTCTTGGGTTAATACAGTCACGGATCTTTATTTCTGAAATGGAATAATTTTCAGAAAAATGCTATAATTTTGATTAGTGACTAATGTTAGACTGATGTACTTAATCACACTGTATTTTATTTCTGAATCAAAATGAATGTGCAGCATTGCAGAAGTTTTCTAAAATAACTGTTATGCGTCAGCATAATTGTTTTAAGGGCAGGTATTCACTTATACCTCTAGTAGCTTGCAGGTTCAAGTAGCAGTCTGAATACTAGAGTGATAACAGGGACTGGGAGAGACTGTGTAGCCAATATCAGCTGCCTTTTCCCTGTATATTGTAGGTGCTGTTTGCTAGCACCCTGAAAGTTGGCATCCTTTACCATCTTTGACAGCATTATCAAGTGTTTGCGATGGGGTAAGTGCATTTGGGAGTCTCTGCACATTCATTCCTTCATCACTGCATGCTTGTGCTTCTTGTTTTATGCATCCTGTCCTAGAAGTAAGGAAAACAGAATATATCTCAAGGAATCTGCAGTGTGATTGATTTTGCTTCCATTTTTGTGACCTGTCATCTTCCCTTTTAGTTTTGAATATGAACACATCTGTTAGGACAGTAGGCAACACCTTAGGGTACCTGTAGTCATGAATTGTGAAGCTGCAAAAATATTCTTAAAATGTATTGTACAAACCGTCACTAGATGTTGTAGTTCTCATCTTATTCAGATTATGCCTCATTTGTGTCTTAACATATTGTTGGAAGTTGTTTAACTGCTTAAAAATTTGTTTATATATAAAGTTTGTTCTACATTAGGAAGACAAAATAGAGAGGGATGCAAAGAAGGCCAGACTTCCTCAGGCAAATGAGCAAAGCCAGGCAGTTTGGGAGTAGGTGAGAAAGAGAGAGAGAGAAATGTAAAGTGGGTAGGCAAGAGGTTAGACAGGAAATTGCATTTCAGTATGGTACTCATTGTTGTACTAATTCTGGTGCATTTTATGAATGAGAGAATAACATCAAATCACATAAGAATACTGAAAAATGGCAAATCAGAATGAATGAGATGCCCTGAGCATGACCACAATACAAACCAAGCATAAAAACCTAGTCTGTCATTCAAATGTATTACCCCCAATAAGTTGGTTTGCTATAGTTAGGGGAAGATAGATTAGTGAAGGGCAGGTTCCAGAAATTATGGAAAGAGCTAAAACACTACTAGAGTATGAACCAAGAAGTAGCTAAGCTAATCTTTTCAGAGTTTTTTCTGTACTAACTTCAGTGATGAATAAGGTAAGTTGGAATCTAATTACTGATCATCATCTAGCTAAAGTGCAACATGCAAGCATTGCTGTTTTTTGCCATGGAGTGGGAAATAGTTTACTAAGTAACATATTTTAGTTGTAGCACATGGAGTATTTATTTGAAATATGTTAATGCCAGGCTACAGAAAGTTTAATGTCATGTGGTACACATCTTTCTTGGAGGAGTCAGAGTAAAGATCTCATTGAGACTGTATTGTTTGAGTGTCCGAATGAACATCCAAATGTTGCATGGTGTCAATAATGAAAGGAATACATTTATGAAAGTAAAACAACAAATTCTTGTTTTTTTCATGTTTATGAGGAGTGAAGTTTAATCTGCAATAAGAAAAAGGTCCAATTGTAAGCACTAGGAATTATCTTGTAAGGCAGTTTTACAGACGAGTGGAAGCTCTAGATCCAGAAATTTCAAAAAGCCTGATTAGGGTATAGTGTCCCACACGTCTGTATGTCAGCACATTTCTATGAGAGGAGAATGACAAAATAGTAACAAGCAGGGAGAGGTTTGTACATGTGAAGGTCGTAGATTTACAAACAAAATTATCTGGAGATTAAGCCATGTTCCAGGAAGCAGATTTTACATTCTGAACAGGATCAGCAGCATCTTGAGATCACAAAGCAGATCTAATCATGGCGGACTAATGGCTAGCTTTTATACATGAACAAAGTACACAAATCAGCAGTTCTTCAGTTTAAGTGCTTTGGAATATTTTCCAGTAGAGTTTACACTTCGTAGTTGACTGTTACATGATCCATTGAACTTTGCTTTCTATCCCCAAATGACAGCTCAGTGTGTGCCGCCCTTCTGGAACCTTCTCTATCTCTGAACAAGTATTTTTTACACTCACATGTACAGTAAAATTCCTTATGCCTCACAATACTCTTTTTTTTAACAGAACATGTCGTAAGCAAGATCATCGCTTAACAGCAGTCTAGTCATCTGTCCCTGCAATGTTTCTAGCTACATTCCTTGTCATGAAATGTCTGACAATACCTTGGTTCACATTGCAGTCTGACAAACAAAGCATGGTTGTGCTTCCTTATCTCAACTTCCAAGAGGTAGCTGTAGCATGATGTCTGAAATTATTTCATAATAATTCAATGTAACATATATTTTTCTAAGCATGCGTAGCTGTAATGTCTGAAATAATTCTGCTTGAAGAAGTCTATCCTAACGCATCTGATTAGAATTCCCTATTAATATTCCCCCAGTTGAAGACCCTAATCCATGAATTAAATTTTCATACATTTGGGAAAGAAGGTACCTGATTTAGATCTGTGTCTTAACAAAATGAGCCCTACCATTACGAAGAAAAGGCTGGACAACATTTTCTTCATCTGATTATTCTGATCCTTAGATGAACACTGGAAAGTAACTCAATGGGATACGCAGGGAGTGTAGAGAAAAATAAACACTATATCAGAAGTGCGCCTATTGGCTTGAGTGCTACCACCTAATGTTTGCATCTGTATGCATTCTATGATTATCACTAATTCATCAGTACCTATCCCGTACTATTATCAGTGTTCTACACATGAAGCATAACAAAATCAGAATTGTAAATGTTACAGCTAAGAGCATTTTAAAAGTTTCCCTTCCCAACCTGAAAACAAATTTGTTAGCCATGCCATTTGTGAGCTGTCAGCTTTTTTTGGCAAGTGAAAATGTACAATTTGCTGAAATGTAGTGAAAATATCTCTAATCTCATTTTATTATCTGGTATGATCTTGCAGCATGTGTATATCATATTTTCCCTTCTCTCACTGAGAATAAACAAATCATTTATCTGCCTGTGCTTAACTTCCTGTTTGCATGTCAAAAAAGGTCAGGATTTAACCTCCATGAACTTAATGTATCATAATAGCCGTCAGTATTAATCATATTTACACTTTTACCTTTTCTGCTGCTATCATTGCACTTCCATAAACCCATTTACAGATTGCATTTTCCCCTCTGTTTGGCCTTACATGCATTAAAATCATGTTTTCTGTGACTTATAACTAAGCAAAATCTAAGATATCCTGTTAGTGTTCTCTCATTTCCTGTATTTCATGTTCATTGATCATGAAATAATGTACAATAATGTACAGTGTACTCTCTCGAGGCAGCCCTAAAAATGGAGAATATTGATATCTGTGCAGTAACTGAGACCTGGTTCAAGGCTCCAGAAAGTACCCCTTCAATACCAGGCTACAACTCTTACCACACCTTTTGGCCACAAAACCAAGACCAAAACACTAAAGGTGGAGGAGAGTCCATATTCACCAAGGATATTCACACCTCCAGTCTAGTTGCCCAACACAATGCATCTGAAATTCTCCAGGTGCAACTAACACTAGGTAAGACTGCAATCCAAATTGTAGCTTGCTACAGATCCCCCACCATGCCTCCAGATTCTCACTACACCTTTCTAAACATACTGGAAAATATTACGATACAACCAAACACCCTAATACTGGGTGATTTCAACTACCCTGCCATTAACTGGGAAAACTACTTTGGTACCAACACCTTTTCCCAATGGTTCTTGGAATTCATAAATTCCAGCACCCTGGATCATCTAATCCATTGTACCACCAGGGGCTCCAATATCCTAGACCTGGTCATTACCAACATGGGAGATAGATGCTCCACACCAGTGGTCACACCCCCTCATTGGTCAGGTCTGACCATAAGCAAATCACCCTTGATATCCACATCCCAACCCCACCCTCCCCAGTAAGGAAACCTCCGTTAAAAAGTTCTCCAAAGCCAACTTCATGCTACTGAAGTCAGAAGTGACAAACGTCATGACACCCATGCAGACGGGATCTGAAAGTTCGACTGCTGAATCCTACACTAAAGCACTGTACGAGCACATCCAGTCATGCATGAATCGTGCCATCCCAAGTAGAACCAAGATGCTCTCCTCCAAAAAAAGGAAGCCAATCTGGTGGTCCCCTGCTATAAACAAACTATACAACAGAAGGAAGAAACTGTTGCAGAAAAGAGGAAAATCCCAGGATGCAAAAAACTCCCTCAGTAGCCTCAGTAAGAAGCTGAGATCCCTCATAAAATCCTCAAAAGCTAGTTACGAAAATAAAATTGCCAAAGATTCCAAAGACAACCACAAGGCATTCTATAGTTATGTCAAGCATCTAAATGGCAATGCTCAGATCTGCTCTGAGCTACAACAGAATGGCATTAAATATATTGATCCCAAGGATATTGCCAGTATCCTGGCAGATCGATTTAGTGCCAACTTCACCCCCCCTCTCACCCCTTAAAGGGCCCATCTCAATACCAAATGATTGCCAAATTCCGGTAATCATGGCCACACAGGTAGAAACCGCACTCTCCAAAGCTAAGAATACAGCATCCTTAGGACCAGATGACATCCCGGGCTGTGTACTACACGAACTGCAAAATTAACTGGCACCTCACCTAAGTGTCATGTCTAATCATAGCCTCACCTCAGGCTTCGTGCCCACTGAATGGCGCAAAGCTGCAGTTATCCCACTCCACAAGGGGGGATCCACCTTGTATCACGTGAACTACCGTCCCATTAGTATGATGAGCCTGATCTGAATGGGCATGGAATGCATGATCATGGAACTTATAAACAAAGACATTGGCAACCTTCAAACACTGGACCCCACCCATTTTCGGTTCGTGAAGGGAAGATCTTGTCTCCTGAACCTGATTGACTTCTTCTAATCCGTCTCCAGAGCTGCGGATGAGGGTAAGGTGGTCCACACAGCCTATCTGGACCTCGCCAAGGCCTTCAACACCATCCCCCACTCTGGAATCATAGATAAACTTACTAAGCTGGGCATAAATCCCTATGTCACTCGATGGGTTGCCAACTGGCTTACTGACAGAACCCAGACTGTAAAAGTAGCCAACTACAAATCCAGCTCCAGACAATTGACAAGTGGAGTCAGTCAGGAAATCCTTCTATGTGGCACACCTCATCACGAAGGGCTTTTCATCCAGAAAAAAGGAGGTCATTGTCCCACTGTACTCATCCCTCATTAGACCCATTATAGAATACAACGCCCCATTTGGTATGCACCTCTCAAGACATCTGCAACAACTGGAAAGGCCTCAGAAATACCTCACTAAAAGAATCACAGGCCTAAAGCAGATGCCCTACGCTGACCGCCTTAAAAAACTCCAGCTATACTCTGTCGCATATCGTCTACTCAGAGGCGATCTCTGCTTAACATTCAAGGCCATGTCAAACCCAGAGCTGTTGGACATGCTACACTTAAAGAAATCCCAATCCCTCAGAGCTACACGCTCCAGGGATCTAAACCTTGTCATCACAATAAACAAAACATGCTGGAGGGATAGGTTCCTGACCCAGAGACTCCCCAGACTCTGGAATAGATTGCCCATACATGTCAAGCAGAGTGCCTCTTTGGACCTCTTCAAGAGGAACCTTGACGATTGGATGGGAGAAAGGAAATTCACCCCAGGGATCACGTCAGTCGTCCTGCTAGACAGGGGTCCAGGAAAGTAAATAATGTGGGAAGAAATAGCCAGGGAATTGTTATGGCTAGGCTTGTATAGGCCCTAGGGCTGATAGCCTAGTACCAACCTATGAACCTATGAGTACCTCAGGGTTCAGTCCTGGGACCACTCTTGTTTGGCATCTACTTCTCTGAAGTACAGGCCAACACTAAGGACTCTGGCTAACAAAGTTCGCAGATGACTGCAAACTTGGAGCCATTATTGAATCCCCAAATGATGTGGATATTTTACAAACGGGCCTTACAGAAACAGATGCCTGGTGCCAGAGCCATGGGCTCAAGCTTAATGCCAAGAAATGTATAGTTATCCCGTTTGGAATAAAACATGTACCCATGAATTACCACATAGGTGGCAGTACACTAAACATCAAAAGTGTGATGAGAGACTTAGGGACACAGGTGGACAGTGGTCTCACCTTTGATAACCATATCGCCACAACAGTCAGGAAATCCTTCTATGTGGCATACCTTATCACCAAGGGCTTTTCATCCAGAAAAAAGGAGGTCATTGTCCCACTGCACTTATCCCTCATTAGACCCGTTATAGAGTAGAACACCCTGTTTGATATGTACCTCACAAGACATCTGCAACAGCTGGAAAGGCCGCAGAAATACCTCACTAAAAGAATCACAGGCCTAAAGCAGATGCCATATGCTGACCATCTAAAAAAACTCCAGCTATACTCTGTGGCATATCATCTACTCAGAGGTGCTCTCTGCTTAACATTCAAGGCCATGTCAAACCCTGAGCTGTTGGACATGCTCCACTTAAAGAAATCCCAATCCCTCAGAGCCACACGCTCCAGGGATCTAAACCTCATCACAATAAACAAAACATGCTGGAGGGATAGGTTCCTGACCCAGAGACTCCCCATACTCTGGAATAGACTGCCCATACATGTCAAGCAGAGCACCTCCTTGGCCCTCTTAAGAAGGAACCTTGACGATTGGATGGGAGATAGGAAATTCACTCCGGGGATCATGTCAGTCGCCCTTCTAGACAGGGGTCCAGGGAAGTAAATATTGTGGGAAGAAATATCAAGGGAATTGTTATGGCTAGGCTTGTATAGGCCCTAGGGCCGATAGTCTAGTACCAATCTATGAACATATTATTTTGTAACAAATGAAGCCTGATTTTATTGCATCTTTGATGCCATTAAATAACTTTTACTACTTGTTTTTTTAGGTAGACATATAACTTATTCTGATAAACATGTGACAGTAAGCATGTAATTTTGCTTTTCAAGCTGATGCTTGAATAGTCTCCTGATGCTGTACTATAAAATCTGTTTGGTCATATACACATACTGTGGAGGCTGTCTGGTAATGTCTTAAACTACTCGTATCAAGTTGAGCATTGAAATAGCAGCACTTCTTGTTGGAAGAGTTCTACAAAAATATTGTGTTTTATGAATTCAGTAAGGTTATTTCAACTACTGATATCCTTATTTTCAAGAGAAGAAAGTCATCAAATATATTTGAATGAGTCGGTCCTTGGGTCAATATCTCTATAAAATAAAACTAGAACCACTAAGTGTGTCACATTTCCTAAGTAACTACCCCCCCCGTTACAGAGACAAAAAATGTCTACATTCAGTTCTGCAACTAGTCTTACTACTTCACTATTTTTTATCTTATTGGTTTCTAATGGATTTTCCTTCTCTAACTCAGTGTTCTTTGCCTTGTAACCGGTCAACTTTTTTCCTTTTTGTCATTGGTTCTATTCTGTTCATACTTCCCCTCAAAAGGATTTGAGAATTAATAATAACACATCACTGAACTCTTGTAGAAAAAAAAATGTGAATATAAAGCTTGCTTTTCAAGATGTAATCCTATTAGCTTTCTACAATTCTAGAAACAAAAATAACCTTTTTGTGAAAATCCATACTTGGATATGTGTAAAATAGTTTGAATACAGCAATAATTATACTGGTTACCATTGGCTTGAAATCATTGCCAGTTATTGTTGATTACCACTCTTTATGTGAATGTTGCTACATATTCACCCACAAATTCTCCAATGTTAAAATTTCTTATAAACCTCATGTTAGTTTCCATTATAAACTGTCAAATATGTATAAAACATAATCTCTAGTTTCCTAACACATAAACCTTGAAATAAGATACGTTTGTTTGAATTCAGTATGCACTAACAAATATTTAATTAATTAATTAATTGTCAGATTACCAGTTGCTAGTTAGCCAGAAATCAAACCTTGAGTCTTCTGGCAAATATAACCCGAGTTATTTACTTGACCTTGACTGTAAACAGAAAAGATGTTGTAGTCTTCTATACTTCAGCTATCTAACAGCTTACATAAGTTTACCTGTTTAGATTTTAATACTAGATAGAAAATAAAAACAAGAGACATGTCTTTCTGTTATAACCCTTGATCCGATGTTGTATTTTCCATCTGCCTCAGTAAATGGGTTTATTGGATCTGATGTCAGCAAGATTTTTAGACTGACAGATTCAGGGTTGAGGCTCCTCCCCTCTACCCATAATTCCATTCAGTCCATACAGTACCTTAGATCTCATTTGCTGCTCATTAGACTCAGATGCCATCTCTAGGTTCAGCACTGTTGTGGATAGTTTTGAGATAATTTCTCCCTTTCTCTCCTGTTCATGGGATTTTAATAACTCTAGTACACTTTTATTGTTCTTTCTTAGTTTATTCCTAGTAGTCAGATTGGTTAGTTAGCTTAATCTTTCTCTGTTTATCCCCTCTTTTCCTTCTCTTTATTCTTAAAATGTATGGTGATGTAGAGTTAGTTGAACTAAGTGTTCGATGTTAGTGCTTATATTGTTAGCAATCATTAAGGTCCTTGTTATCTTTTTCTGTTGTGGATAGTTATTGAGCTCTTGGTCTTTCTGGAGGGGTGGTTTGTGTGCATATGTTTTTTAACTTATTGTGTTAAGTATTGTTAGGTACTCCATCATCAGTGACGATGCTTTGGGGTTTAAAAAGTACACTACATGCTGGCATAAGGTTCCCCTCCAGGATCCTCACTCTTTTTGTTTATTGGCTGGGTGTGGCTCATCTTGATGTTGATTGTTCCTCCTATGCTTCCTTTGGGGCAATGGTCTTCTCCTTGCCACCTCTGAAGTCAGCCACTTCTACTTCTGCCCCCCTTCAGTAGAAATTATGGGGACAAACCTAAGACAGCCAAAGAAGAACAAAAGGTAAAAATGAGGATAAGGGTAAACAATGGCTTCAAAAAAGATGATCTGAGACTTCTGGACCTTGGGTCTAACTTCTAAAGTAAAGATTGTTGGAGCCGTTTGCTATCTCTGTACCAGTATGAATCTGATCTCCCACTCCTCCAAGGTACTCTCCAGAACCAGCCAGCCCCTGTCTCCAGTCTCTGATTTTGCAGGAGGGATCATCACTTCAATCATCCAGGTTCCTTTGGTGGCATTGTCTTTCAGGTCCATGTGGTCTTCGAGAAGCTTGTCTGAAGCCAGCGTTGACAGGATGATAAGGAAGTTTCTGAAGACCCGGATCAAGATGGAGGTCCTCCCTGTACCTCCTGCTCCAGGCGTGCTGGGCCCAGCCCCAACAACTCTCCATTTGGTTTCTCATTCTCTGGTCCAACCTTCAGATCTGGTGGTTAGGGAGCTGAGTGTTACCCATGGGATGCCCTCGTCAGAGGTGATACCTTGGTGCCTTTGACTCTGACCATTTCCCTTAACCACTTGACTTCAGTGGCATCTAATCTTGAATGATCTTGGAGTATAGGGGGTTCGAGTCAATGCCGGGGGGGGGGTCAGGGTCGACCCCACAGCATTTGGATCTAGCCCTTCCTCTAGGCACTTTGGCTCTAGACAGGTTGGTCCAGTGATAGCTTCAGAGCGGAGTCATATTAAAACTTGGGAGATTCTCCTCTTGTGTTCTTTGGATCCCAGGGGACCCTCTTTGGGTATGGTTTTGACTTTGACCTTTGAGGGCTTTGAAAATGCTCTCTGTCTAGATCTAGGGAGAAGGTCTCTTGATCACACTCTGCTCCATCCCAATCTCCTCTGGCTTTTTCAGTCTTCAGTCCCCTCTTCACATCATCCTGCTCAACACAGGCAGTCTTCTTTAAGTCTTGAAGACACGAGCCAAGTGAGTTCCTCTTCCACTTCTGAGCATTCCTCAGAGCCCCCCATCATGGAGGAACATAGGGAAGCAGATTTGTAAAAGGAAACATATAAACTCCCCTCAGGAGTCCCTCACTGGAGATACTGACTTCAAGGAAGGGGAAGGTTCCCAAAGATCCCCTTTGAAAGACATCTCCTTTGGGGTCATCCTAGAACTATTGAGACGGTGAGGGTTTGGTTCACTAATGCACCCTCCCAGGAGAGGTGTGTATTCTTTGAGGTTTTTGGGGATGGCTGATCTACTTCCTAGGTGGTCTCACCCCACTGATGAGCTCATTGATTTGGTTTTGCAGCAGGCATGGAAGGAACCAGATGTGATAGAGCCAATACCACTTAAGTCTGACAAGATTTTGGTTACTTCTAGAGACAGGCCTTACTGGTGCAAGGCTTCCCTCATAAATGTTATTGATGTGGCAGTAGCCACTAGGAAGGAGCTATCAGAGGAAAGCTTGACTATCCATCCTTCAAACAGGGAGTCTAGATCTTTGGACAGATTTGGAAAGTGAACTTATGTTTTAGCATCATTTGTCTTATGTGTGTTAAATTTCTATAGGGCATCTAACAGGATTCCAGTGAGAACTGTCCAAGGAACTCACAAATTTCCTCTTTGGTACCTTGACTGCAGGCATCCATAAGACTGTGAACTAGCAGCTGACCACCGTGCAGTCTATATCCAATGCATCTTTATGCTAGCTGCCGTTTTTAATTTCTCCAAGTCTTTTGGGTTTCTAATACCATGATGGGAGTGGACCCCATTCTTAAGTCAAATTACAATTAAAGTTCTTTAAATTAGTATTTTTTACTCTTTGATGTCAGCCAAAACTGCTCTTCGCAGCACCAGCAATGTGCCCAGTAACAACTCCTTCTGCAATTCGTACGGTGTTACATGAATTGGTAACATATCTAAATACGATTGTAAATTCTTTTTTATAAGACCCCGTTGCTCCTACTACTATTGGAACTGTCTGGGTATCTTTCTTCCACATGGCTCTTGTTTTTGCCTGCAGATCCAGGTATTTTATGACTTTGTGTCTCTCTGTATGCAAGACACTGTAGTCACTGGGTGTGACGTTTTCAATAATCAATGCTACTTTTGTCTTATTTTCTTGGACAAATATATCTGGTTTTCTAGCATCTGTCTTTTGAACTGTTGGTATTGGGTGATCCCATGTGGTATAAACGTCATCATTTTCTGTGATTCTTTGTGGCTTATGTTTCCAGTATTTTTCAATGACTTTGATACCGTAATGTTTGCACAATCTCCAGTGTAACAGTCTTGCCACATTATTATGCCTTTCAGTATGCAGTCCCTCTGCCATTAGTGCTTTGCAACCAGCAACAAGGTGTGTGACTGTTTCCAATTCAGTTTTACAAAACCTGCATATGTGTGTTTCTCCCATATGTTCAATGGACTTTGTAAACCAGAGTGTACGTAGCCCACTGTCTTGGGCGGCCAATATTAACCTTTCATTTCTTGGTTTGAATTCGCCTTTCCTTAACCGTTCTTGCGTTCTTTCTTGATCAACATCAGACTCTTCCAGAAATTTTCTATACTTCCAACTATATTTATGTTTTTTTCCACATTTCTTGCCTTCTCATCTGGTCCTTCACCTTATATTCTTTCTTTTGTTTTTTGGCACATTCAGTTGCTGCCTGGTTTTTATCCACTTCTGGTTTGATTTCCATTCCTGCTTGATGTCGATCTGCTTCTGCTAAATTAAGCAGAGACGTCATCTTAGATTTATTCTCCTCATGTTTCAGAACTTTCACTACATTTGGATCTTGTGAGGTCAGTAATTGAGTGGAGTCCCAAGATTGCAGATCTATACATATAATCAGTTTCAAGGAGGTCCATCCCTCCTTCGAAACGGGAAATATATTATGTTGGTATACACTGATTTTATAAATTATTTGGTAAGCATGAAGTATCCTTCTTGTTTTAATATCTAGTCTATCCAACACTTTTTGGACCAGTCAATCACTCCAAAACTATAAGTTGGGACAGGAAGAGCAAATTGATTTGTAGCTTGGATCTTCTTCCTAGATGTCAGTGCTGTTTTTAGGATTAATTTAAGTCTTCTAAAGTACTCCTTACTGAGTTTTATTTGCATTTGTTCATGTTTTATTGCTGATCCTTCATCAATTCCCACGTATTTATACACTCCCTCTTGCTCAAGTTCTTTTATATCACATTCTTGTCCCAAACTGATGTTTTCCTGGTGCTGCTATTTCCTTTTTTAAAGGTTGCTTTTGCACATTTATCAAGACCAAATGAAATTCCAATATCATCTGAAAGTTATATGTAAAGGCTATATGCCTGTTAGATGCAGCTGATGGCACTTCTAGAGCAGCAGGCAGCAGCACTGCTATAAACCAACACAACTGGATGCATTTCTGTGATTTTGCAGACAGCTTCAAGATGACCTTTTTGAATGCCCTTTTTGACATGTCCACCATCTTTGGACCTAAAGTCACAGAAACAATCATCACAGATGAACAAGAGAGCAAAACTCTATCTGCCGTGGACACTTATTTTTTTACCCAAAAGGACTTTTTCCTTGAACCAGAAGGGTGGAAAAAGATTGCAGTTCCACGGGTCCCAGGGTTTTTCCCATGACACTTTGGAAGACAGACCCCTCCCCCATCTTGAGGCAGAGGGAGGAACAACTTTAACGGACAGCAACTCCATGGCAGAGGTGGTCCTCATAAATAAAGGGTTTCAAGGTCCCTTTGTCGATAAACCTGAACTGCTACCCAACTGCCGCACTTTGGAGGAAGTTGGGGGGCACTTATGTCTTCATCCTCAAGCCTGGTTAGCCACCCAACAAGATTCTTGAGTGTAGAAAATTATAAAAAGAAAAAAATGTAAAACGGCACCTCAACTCTGGGAGTAAAACCAAATTAAACTTTATTATTTAGCAAAGTAAATAAAGTTTAATTTGGTTATACTCCGAGTCCCATGGTGCCATTTTACATTTTTTTTTCTTTTTTGTTTCATTTGTATAGTAATTCAGTTTTGAGTGGCAAAATGCAGTGTTTGTAAATGCAGAAAATTATAACTAGAGTCTGTGTAATTCTGTACATCTTCCAACCTCTAAACAAGTAAAGAAAACTTCCTGATCTCCCACCCAGTCAAAGGAAGGGAGCAACCATAGAAATCATAGTGCTGCTGGAAATATGAGCAATCTAGGAGGTCTCATTAGAACAGCGAGGGTCCGGATTCTGTTCAGGATTTTTTTTTTTATTCTGAAAAAAAATGGGAGCCTCTGGAATAGGATTCCATGAGATCTCCCTGAGATTCTCAGTAGCTGAGGACTCTGTCCCATTTTTTGAGGTTTATGGAAAAGGCAACATTGGATACGAAAGTTAGGTACTCACTATAGTGCTAGACCCATGTTGTCTTCTTCCAGCCATCACAACCTTCCTCTCTTCATTCCTCTTTCCAAATTGTCACGTTTGGCTCCTGGTTGACTGTATTGGACCTGCCAGAGTCTTGCCTTGAATACTGTCTTAGACTGTGTCTTATTTTTTCCTCTGGTCTCATTTTTCTCTTTTTTTTTCCGTAGAAATTGAGAGCTATGTCTGGGATGCAGGCGGGCAAACTTGATCTAAGGTACTGTATAGATGAATTATCTGTAGAGGGGAAGAGCCTGAGCACTGGATCCGAGAGTTTAAAAAAGTTTGCGACATCAGATCTGCTAAACCCATTTGTTGAGATGAACAGAAAAAGACAGAATGGATCTAGCATTATGATGTGTACATAACTTTCATTTTTCCTTAATCACTGCTGATTTGTCAAATATAAAACTCAGCTTTGGCTAGAACTTGAAATTGTGGCATCAATCTAGCCTTTTGTTCTGCATTATCTCAGACTAACTCATCAGTATGTTTTTTGTTCCACTCTGATGTCAGTGAAACTTTTCCTATAGTTTGTTGGCATTTATCTTTCACATGGTTAGATGTGTATGTCTCTGCTTGCCTTTTATGGTTCTGCCTTGAGAGCTGCTTTTTCTCAATATGCTTTATCAGTACTATGTGTACATAAACAAACTTGTCCTTTCTATAATCCTAATTAAGTATATCCTTGTTTCCAGTTTACCTTGGATAGCTCTACTTAGATAACAAGAAAACTGGATATAAAAAGAAAATTTGTGAAATTACACCTGCATTGTCTCTCCCCACTTTGTAAAAATACTATTCTAAAATCTAGTCCTTCACTGTGTCACTCAGCATAGTCAGTGTTAATGTCTGGTGTACCCAATTTAAAAATTACTACAATGACCCTTTTATGGAGCTTCATGTTAGATGTCTTATATGTATTCAGTTAAAATGTCCCTCTAAAATTTGAGTGCAAACATGTAATCCACAATTTTGTCATTTCCTTTTTTGAGTAAGCAAATTCAGTATGTAAGGTTCACTTGTCACAAAAAAGTCAGAGTACTGTCAGTTTTGTTTTCAGTGGATGTGCAGTAAATAAATTCCAAAAGGATTTTTGTTTTTGCAGATATCCAACGGTCCTTTTAGACATTGCAGAAAATGTATTTTCTTGTCATTGCATTTCCCAGCGAGACAAAACTTTTTGAGTTACTTTTTATACTCAGAAATACTTAATGTTAAGTTGTCAATCTCGCCTTCATTCTTGCTGGATGGGTTCGGATCCGATCCTCGGCTCCGACTCGGCCTATACCAAAGCTCGAGAGCTATTTACCGGCTCGAAGCCCTTCCTATATCCCACAATGCTAGGTGTCCAATACCCAGATCTCGTTTGTAGCTTCAGCTACGAGGTTGCGTTTTTACCGGCTCCAGGTCGTATAAAACTTTTTTACTAAGTTTATTTATGTATACATAGCTATTTTTTGTTAGATATATTCCTCTTAGTACCCCCTTTCTGATTCCTTGAGAAGTCCCATTTAGAAACTCTCTTTGCTACTAGTTTTCAGAGTTTCTCCCCCCCTCCCCCACCCTTTAGGGTAGAGTTAGATTTTTTCTTATATATATATATTTATATATCTACTAGTCTTGTTATTTTGTATATTGTTATAGCAGTGTTATTTCTCTTAGTACTACTATATTATTGTAGTGTTAGTTCTAGTGCGTGTGTGTGTGTTGTGTGTTAGGCACTAGTTACATATTTCCTTGGTATCCTTTTATACTGTCATTACGTCTAAGGATGCTAAGGTCTCAGGTTTCAAGAAGTGTGACCCGTGCTGTCAGAAGATGTCTCTGACAGACGGTCACACTTCTTGTGTGTATTGTTTGGGCCCCCTACGCCTGCAGGACTCTTGTTCGGTCTGTCATGCCTTCAGTCTGAGAGTCTTGCAGGAGCGTAGGAACAGACTTATTTTGAGGGGCTTACTTAAGCCTGAAGGTTCCCCGACTAAGCCTTTGTTGGGTAAACTCTCCAAGCCCGCCAAACCGTCGGGTCCCTGTTTGGAGCAGTTGCCAAGCGGAGCTACTGCCTCCTCGTCGGTTCCGGCTGGAACCGACAATTTGAGATCTCAGTTGGCTCCTGTTGTAGTGTCGGAGCCTTCTCTGAGCCGAAAACGCTTGAGATCTCCCTCTTTGGAGTCTGTTTGTTCGTCTCCGAGATCTCCGTTACTACAGTCGGAGCAGAGCCATAGATCACATTCCTCTCGGTCTTCCAGGCTTTCTGATCACGACCTCGAGAGAGTGGTCAGTAGACTCCTTAAGTCGCAGGCACTTGCCCAAATGTTGGCTAGCCCTTCTCAACAGATTGCGGCTATTCCTACATCTTCAACAATTCCTCCTCCAACTCTTCCATTATGTTCGGAGCCGGAGCTTGTTGGGGCTCGAATCGTCGGTACGTCGGAGCCGATACCGCACATTTTGGCTCCTTCGTCGGCTCCGATCTCTTCATTGGTTCCATCCGTGGAGGGATCCGAGCGCCGAGACTCCCTCGTCGGCTCTGAGGGGGCGAGTGGCATCGGACCCTTGTCCGACCCCTTCTCCCTCTCGGTGCCTCGGCGCAGGTGGGCTCGGCCCCGACATCGGCCTCGAAGCCGTCACTCTCGGTGCCGGGGGGGGGTTCTCATCTCTTCGGAGCAGGGACCTTCCTCCCTGCCTGATAGGGGCGCCTTCGAGGTCATGAGGAGCGTACTGACTCCTGGGTCAGACCCGCGATCGGCTCCTTCCCCCATTGTGCCTACGTCGGTCTCTGTTCACCCTCCTGACCCCAAGCGTGGAGAACAGATGCTCCAGGTAGCCCCATTGGGTGTGTCTTCCTCTTCCGAGGCCTCCCCTGAGCATTCAGAGGAGCCCCTTCGGAAGAGAAAATGTAAGAGGAAACATGTTGACTCCCCCGAGTCAGTTACCTCAGACACCAATTTTGAGGATTCGGAAGGGTCCCCAAGGTCCCCCTCTGAGGATGTCTCCTTTTCAGACATCCTTGAGATCCTTAAGCAGAGGGGGAACTGGACTGCCCTTAACCCCTCCGAGGACAAGTCAGTGTACCTGGACGCGTTTGGTTCTCGCCCCTCCACCTCCTGGGTGTCTCCGCCTTTTGACCCACTCATGGAAGTGGTGGCTCGGAAGGAGTGGATAGCCCCGGATACAGTGGAACCAATTCCCCGTAGGCCCACAAAGTTTATTACAGCCCCATCCAACAAACAGTTTCTTACGAAGGGTGTCCCGGTTGATGCCATGGTGGTTGCAGCAGCCACTAAGAAGGAGTTGGCTGATCCTTCTGTCCCTGTCCATCCACCTAATAAAGAATCTAGGACAATGGACAGATACGGGAAGCGAATGTTCTCTTCAGCGATCTTTTCCATGCGGTCGCTGAACTACCTGTGCCATTTCACCCTCCTTCAAAGGGATGTCCTTAAGGAATTGGGTGATACCCTTCAGGATCCATCTGCTGCGGGGTCTCAGGAAAAGATTAACTCCCAGATGGTAACCCTTAACTCCATAGTTAACTCCTCCATGCGGCTCATTTCTTATGCAGCCGATGGGGCGAGTAGGGCCGCAGGCACAGGTGTAGCCTTGAGACGACATGCCTGGATGCGGTTGTGCAACTTTGCTGACCCCTTTAAGGCGTCCTTCACCAACACCCCCTTCGATGGTTCGGCTTTGTTGGGACCACAGGTGAAGGATACACTTACCAGGTGCGAGCAGGAAGGCAAGACTCTCTCTGCCGTGGGAGTCCATTTTTCTACCCCATCTAAACCATACCCGAAATGTCAGAAGGGTGGAAAAATGTGATTTCGCAAACCCCAGGGAGTCATGCCTGACGCACGTGGTGAGTTTCCCTCCAGGGGTAGAGGAGGGTACAATAATAGACGCTGCCCGAGGGGCAGAGGGGGTCCGCAGAATCAGGGTAGCAGGGAATCTTTCTCTGACAAACCCTTCCAGCACCCCTGAGCGGCTGCCCAACTGTCCACCTTCGGAGGCAGTCGGGGGAAGATTGTCACTGTACCCAGAAGCCTGGCAACACCTCACACAAGACAAATGGGTACAGTCTATCATATCCGAGGGTTACAAAACTTCCTTCGTCTACACCCCTGTACAAAGAAACAGATCCCTTCCAGATGTCCCACCCGTGCTAAGGGATCAAGCAGTACTGGAAATTTCAAAACTGCTAAAAAAGAGGGCCATCCAGCCAGTCCCAGCAGACCAGCAAGGATCCGGAATTTACTCCAAGTTCTTTTTGGTACCGAAAAAGACAGGGGACTGGAGACCCATTCTGGATCTCAGCAGACTGAACAGGTCTATACAAAGAACAAAGTTCTAGATGGTCACGCTTCAGTCCATTCTACCCTTTTTGGGTCAGGACAATTGGATGTGCTCTATAGACCTTCAGGATGCGTACTACCATATCAAAATGAACAGGCGCTCTAGAAGGTTTCTCCGCTTCCAGCTGGGGGCCAGTCACTATCAATTCAGAGCCCTGCCCTTTGGTCTCACCACAGCCCCCAGGGTGTTCACCAAATGCATGGCAGTGGCTACGGCTCACCTGAGACGACAGGGATTCCAGGTGTTTCCATATCTCGACGACTGGCTCCTTACTGCTTCCACCAGGCATCACCTTCTGCGAGCCAGGGACTATACCATTCAGACTTGCTCCGGGCTAGGTATATCAATAAATTTCGAAAAGTCTGCATTGTCGCCTTGTCAGTCTGTAACATTTATAGGCGCAGAAATAAACACAAAAGAAAGATCTGTCTGCAAAACTTCCTCCACACAGAGTATCAGACATTCGCCAACATGTGCAAGTACTACTAAAGTGCAAGACGATTCAGGCCAGATTTGTACTAAAAACATTGGGTCATATGGCGGCAGCGATCATTCTAGTCCCCCTGGCTCGTTTCCACATGCGGATCCTTCAGTGGATGCTTTTTACCCAATAGTCCTTTCAACAGCTCCCAATGTCCCACAGAATAATGATCACTCAAACATGCAAAGACCACCTGGCTTGGTGGATGGTCTCCCCTACAGTTCTCCAGAGCAGACCGTTTGTTCTTCCTTCTCCTGTTGCCACGGTGACCATGGATGCCTCCCTGATCGGGGGGGGGGGCATTTTCAGGGCAGGACTGTCCAGGGCACTTGGCAACCCCTAAAATATCACCTGCATATAAATGTCTTGGAGATGAGAGCGGTAGGTTTAGCGTTGCAAGCTCTTCAAGACTCTCTACCTATCGGGACTATTGCAATTCAAACAGACAATATGTCTGTAGTGTGATACATCAACAACCAGGGCGGAACCAGATCCTACCCCTTATGTCGAGAAGCACTCAGACTCTGGCAGTGGGCGATCTCTTCCCAACGGTTTCTGATAGCAACGCACATCCTCGGAAAGTCCAACGTGATAGCAGACAGGCTGAGCAGAGCCATTCTCATGCCTCACGAGTGGTCTCTCAATCAGTCAGTAGCGGACAAGATTTTCCGCAGATGGGGTCAACCTTGCTGCGACCTTTTCGTAACCCCTCTCAACAGCAAGTGCGAAGACTTCTTCACGCCATTCCCCCAGAGACGCTCTAGTCCACGATTGGCCCCGGGGTCTTCTGTATGCATTCTTTCCATTTCCCTTAATTCCCAAACTGATTCAGAAAGCGACCGCTTTGGGTTCCAGGATGATCCTCATTGCCCCTTACTGGCCTCGACAAATTTGGTTCCCGTTCCTGCATCATCATCTGCTGGAGCAGCCCTGGAGTCTGGACCCAGTGCCAGACCTGTTGGTCCATCAGTTGGGCGGGCTGCACCAATCCCTTCAGTCTCTCAATCTCACAGCTTGGTTGCTCCACTTCCAACCTTAGTCAGGCTTCCGCTGATTTCTCAGCCAGTACGTGAAATCATCCTTTCTTCACATAAATCTGCTACCAGAAAAACCTATGCTAGTATGTGGAAACGTTTCTCCTGCTGGGCAGAGACTAGGAATATAGATCCTTTTACAGCCCCTGTCCACACTGTTCTGGATTTTTTGGCAGAGCTCTTTTGAGGAGGCTCATCTTCTGCCACCATTAGAGTCCAATTGGCTGCCATCTCGAATTTTCATGCTGGATTGTCAGAGACCAGCATCATGTCCCATAAACTTTGTAAAGCCTTTCTCAAAGGAACTGTATTACTCAGGCCTCCAATTAGAGATCCACTGTGGGATCTGAACCTTATCTTATCCTCTCTGATTCTACCTCCCTTTGAACCTGCGGCCTCCTGTTCTTTAAAGTTACTCTCCTGGAAGACTCTCTTTTTAGTAGCTATCACCTCAGCTAGAAGAGTGTCGGAACTTCAAGCCCTCTGTATTCGTCCTCCCTAACTTGTTTTTCACAAAGATAGAGTATCACTTAGAACTAACCCTTCCTTTTTACCCAAGGTTCCTTCTGAAACAAACCTGAATCAGGCTATTGAGCTTCCTGTCTTTTTTCCTAACTATTCAAACAGAGCTGAACAAAAGCTGCACTTTTTTGGATGTTCACAGGTAATTACGTTTTTATTTGGATAGGACAAAGCAAACTAGGAAGTCCAACCAACTCTTCCTGTCTTATGCTGAGGGCAAGCAGGGCTTGCCAGTTTCTAAAGTATCTTTATCCAGATGTCTGGCTTCAGTCATATCCTTCATTTACCAATTAAGACACAAAGAACTCCCAGTAAAACCAAAAGCTCATTCCACCAGAGCGTTAGCCACGTCAGTAGCTTTTCAAGCAAAGCTCCCAATGGAATCTATTTGTGCTGCAGCCACGTGGGCCACTCCTCATACCTTTATTTCTCATTACAAGTTGAATTTGGCCTCCAGGAATCGGGCTGAGTTTGGTTCCACTGTGCTCAAGAGTCTGTTCCGATGAGCCACCCAGGACTAAGGTGCTAGGGACGCTGTCCCATCCAGCAAGAATGAAGGCGAGATCGACAACTTAACATTAAGAAGTTATGTACCTACCATAACGTTCCATGTTAGTTGTCTTCTTCTCGCCTTCTTTCTTACGTCCCACCTGCCATCCCCCTAGCCTGGACAGACTGAGAAGAATTTTTCTGAGGCCGTATTCCTCTACTGGACTATTCCTAGGTTATGTACCCCTCTGTTACCACTGTAGGTAATCCTTATAGTTAGGACAGGTGTCTCCATGGTGTTAGCTCTACCAAACGAGATCTGGGTATTGAACGCCTAGCATTGTGGGATATAGGAAGGGCCTCGAGCTGGTAAATAGCTCTCGAGCTTTGGTATAGGCCGAGTCAGAGCCGAGGATCAGCTCCGAACCCATCCAGCAAGAAAGAAGGCGAGAAGAAGACAACTAACATGGAACGTTATGGTAGGTACATAACTTCTTATTTCTTACAGTGCTGCAAATGCATAAGGTTTTTAGGAAATCATATCTTGAATATGCCGAATCTTTGTTACACCTCTTAAACATCTGCAGTGATCCTGTAGTCACAGTCTTGTAATTAAATTCTGTATTCAAACCTCATAAAAAGATATAAACATTGCATGATTATACATTTAAAATTATTTCATGAAATCATTAGTATTAAAAAGTGTTGTATAAAATGTACATTGAAAATTCCAAAAGATTTCTGTGTCAAAATGTAATCTTTAAATTGTCAGTCTTAAGAAACTAATTATTCCAGTTTAAACAGTACCGATGCACGTTTAACTTATTTGTGCAGAAATATCCTTCAAATAAATGCCTTAAGAAAATCATGCAGAAAACATTTACTGTGTCATTGGAATACATCAGTCAACTTCAAGATGTCATGCAATAAAGAATAAAACCAATGTGATTTTTCTCTGCCTGTGAATCACATATTCTAAAGTAATACTTCATGCCTTAGGTAATGTCTCACAGTTGTGAAAAAAAATATCAGTCTGGGACAGAAATATGATATAAAGAAACCTGAGTAGGAGGGAATGTATAAATACCTGGGAATTGAATGAATGACAGTAAAACATGAATCAGTACAAACAAAACTCAGTAAGGAATATTGTAGAAGACTAAACTTAATGCTGAGAACAGCTCTGTCATCTAGGAACAAAGTCCAAGCTATAAACCAATTTACTTTTCCTGTTCTAACTTACAGTTTTGGGCTGATTGATTGGCCCCAAAAGGTATTGTATCAGTTGGTCAGGAAAACAAGAAAAATGTTTCACAATTATCAAATGATATATAAAATTAGTATATACCAAGATTATATATTCCTCATTCTGAAGAAGGTATGGGACTCCTCAAAACTGATTCATGTATAGATCTGCAATTGTAAGACTCCATACATATCTGCTGACTTTACCATATCCAAACATACTGAAAATTTTAAAACATGGGGAGAACAAGTCTAAGATGACATCCCTGATTGGTTTAATAGAAGCAAATTGGTGTCAAGCAGGAATAGAAATCAAACCAGAAGTAGACAAAAATCAAGTAACAACTGAATGTGCCAAAAAACAAAAAAAAAAAAAAACAAAATGAAAGAATATAAGGAGAGGGATCAGATGAAAGTACAGGAAATGTGCAAGCATAGAAAACTCCTGGAACAACCTCGTGTTGATCAGGATATGATGCAGAAATGGTTAAAAATTGATGAATTTAAAGGAAAAGATGAGAAGTTGATATTGGCTGCCCAGGAAAGTGGACTATGTACACATTGGTTTACAAAGTACATTGAACATGTGGGAGAAACAAGACAAATGCAGGTTCATAGGTTAGTACTAGGCTAACTGCCCTTGCAAGCCATTGTAAGCCTAGCCAATTATTCCTTGTCAGACTCAAACCCTGCACCTTGTGTTTGTAAGGCAAACACCTTAACCATTAGGCCACCTTACCCACCCCCTCTATAAAACAGAACTGGAAACAGTCACACATCTTTCTGCTGAGTGTGATACACTAATAGCAGGGGACCTGTATACTGAAAGGCATAATAATATGACAAGACAGTTGCACTGGGGATTTTGCAAACATTGCAGTATTGAAGTAATTTAGAGCATTGGAAACATGAGCCACAAAACATTAGAGAAGGATGAAGTTTATATCACATGGAATCACCCATTACCAACAGTTCAAATAATAGATGCGAGAAAACCAGATACAGTATTTACTGTCCATGAAGAGAAGACAAAAGTAGCATTGATCACTGAAGATGCTCCACCCAGTAATTAGAGTATCTTATGTAAAAATAAACACAAAGTCATACAATACCAGGATTTGCAGGCAGAAACAAGGGCAACATGGAAGAATGATACCCATACAGTTCCAATAGTAGTAGTAGGAACAATGGGTCTCATTAAAAATAATTTGCAGTCATATTTATATGTGCTGCTGATATATGTAACTCAATATGACTTAAAGAAGGAATCAATTCTGGGCACATTATGGGTGATGCAAAGAGCACTTTTGGCTAACAGCAAAGATTGAAACAATACCAACTTCATGAACTTTATACTTTGACTTAGTAATGTGGTCCATTCCCATCATGGTACTAACAACCCAAAAGGCTTAGATAAATTAAACCAAGATTTTGTGAAAGTATTAACATTTAGCAAATAATCCACTATCATTTTAGTTGCTCATGACACTATACCATTAATGTCATCCTACTGTACCTTACATATGAAAAAGGTTTACCTCACATGTAATATCAGTGTTAATGGCAAAATCATTGCTAACTACCCTCTTATTTTTCATTTTGCATTAAAGAAAAATAGCACACTTCAGATATTTGTCCCCAAGTGTTCCAGATGCCAAGCTGCCTCATCTTGGACAACTTGAAAGTTTAGAAGTCTGATGTGGAAACAAAACAGAAGTAGATCTGACACTGGAAAGGTCAGAAACAGAAAGATCTCTTTTCAGAAGATAAACATAAATAGAAAACAGTTGGTAATTAATACTTGAAATGTCTGAAGTATAAAAATGTGTCTTCCTTTAACTACATAGCACAATGTATCCTCCCAACAGTTCCTATCAGCAACTCAGGAAAGTCAGTGTATCCATTCTGTACTCGTTAGCCCACTGATGGCAATTTGCAGAAGGAAGATATAACACACAGATGACTACGCACAATGCAAATTCGGTGAAGTCTTTTATAAGAAACTAAAAAACAAGTGACACATTTTTCATGGGAATTGATCTTAATTTTTATACTGTTGCAAAAAATCATAATTTATATAGAATGTCTGGATTTTAGCATGCCCTGTGAGATGCTGAAAGTGTTGATGGACACGTTTCAGTCATCTGATCTTTAATTATGACATGTTTTACTCACATCTGTCTCCTTTGTGAAGCTCTGAATAGCCAGATCTATGCTTTACATTCATGTGTACTACTGTTTTAAGACTTTAGCCATGCGTAATCTAGCAAAAAACATCAGATATAACAGTTATGTTATTGCTTATTGCTACACACACACTGCTAAAAGTTTGACCTGGCAGTGGTCAGCCTTTGCAGCATGACAGTTCATGGCACAACAAAGTACTTTTAATTTTTACACCAGATTGCATAGAAAAGTCTTGTCTGTAGACTGTGACAGTTAAACAACTTTGAGTCCTTGCATTTCATATTCATCAGACTATTCATGCATTTTTTGTTAGAAACTACTGCAGTGCACATAACAGAGACTAGTTACTAAGCCATGCAAGGTCATAATGACTCCTAAGCCTGAAAAGCATTAATTTATTAGGTTTAAGCTCAGGGAAGTTGCCCTTTAAAACCCTTTGAGTTAACGTGTAAAGTGATTCATTGCAAGTATGCAGTTAGAAGAATAAAGTGTGCTTGCAGTAGGTGCCTTCTGAAAAGATGATAATTATTGAAGTGGTACCTGTTATCCAGCCTCTTCCTATGTAGGAAGATGCTATTGCAAACAAAGTTCAGCTGTTGCAAGTCACACTTCTTTTTTTTTTTACAACTTTCTCATATCTGTGGACTTACAGGTACATTCTTAAGGGACCTGTTCCTAACTTGGAAGTATGAATGCCCTTGTACAGATCCAATTTCTGTCCTCCCCTCAGTGCTAGAACTATCCCTCTCCATCTTTCCATGCTATCTTGTGGATCTGCAGCCAGTTAATAATGTCTGCTAGATTATTTTATTGTCATGACAAAACTTGCCAAATGTAAATCTGAAATTTGTAGATTTACAAACAAAGATTTCTGGAAACAGTCATGTTGCAGTAAGCAGGTTTTATATCCTGAACATAAACACCATCTTGAGAATCACAAAACAAATTAATCATGGTAGACTAATGGCCAACTTTCATACGCATATAAAGTTACAAGAATCTGCAGATGTTCTTCATATTGATCTCTGCTGCAGTAGCATTATCTATTTGGATTATATCCTGCCAAGGATATAACAGCCAGCCAACTTCTATAGCTTCATGACACCTTCCATATATCTGAACTCTCAAGCAGCTGGAGCTGGGTTATCTAAAAGACAAGTTTGGGCATGAAGCCCTTCAGAGCTCTACTGCTGCTGAAGAGTACGCACATCTGTATCTTTTGTGGATCGATGGTTGACTTGTGATTTTCTTTGCTGGGTGGATAAGGTCCATTTGTGAGAAAAATACATTTTGTTGTATTACTTTCCTCTTCAAGAAAGTTGTTTAAAGCTAGGAATGTTGTTATTTAATGTACTGTCTTAAGACTGTAATATATTTTTAAACGGAGCACTAATTTTTTTCTGCCAGTTTAAAAGTAGTGTAAACTAACTGAAAACATATTTTCTGTGAGTAAATTGTGGATATTTTCCATTGTGGGGCTGTCATAGTGTTTTAAAGTACTTTTTGCTGTGTTTTTTCTGTAATGGTAGTTTTACCACCATTTGCTGCTGGTCTTCCCTGGGAAAGAAACACCATTTTTGGCTTGACCATGGAACAAACTACCAGTCCTATGGTCGGTCCTCCTTCCAGCCACACAAAGAAAAAATTAAGCGAACAGCCTTTGTCACCACAGAAGGATAGCAGTTAACCTCAGCCATGGTGGGTGACTCTGCTGTGACCATTTGTTGTACATCAGGCCACTCATCTGTTACCTGGATCCCTCTGGTGTAGCACCGTATGGACTTGGGGTTAGCCATGTCCTCTGCGGCTGTTGGAATTCCCTCAGCGGGCAAGAGAGAGCCACTCTTTTCAGCCCTTGTCAGTCTCGGGAGAAGGAACAGGGAAGGCTTCTGTGTTGTCTCAGAATGCTGTACCCATCCCTGTGGAAGCAGTTGCTGCCATTACTAACAGATTTGGCCCCATTTTTTCTCTAAAAAAGAAACTGAAAACCAACCATGTATCTACACCTCCTCAGATTTCTTTGGATAAGAGTAGTTTACTGATACTGGATCAGGGTTTAATTTAGGCTATTGATCTTTTTTGTAAAGTAGTTTGTGGTAAAAGAAAGATGAATTCTTCTTTTCCTAAAGAGATTCAAGATTCTGAATTTGAACAGGAAGATGCAGGGACAGATTCAGAGTTTTGTTCTCAGGTTTTTGATTCAGTCTCAGAGGAGAGCCCATTTTCTGATTCTTCCTGTTGGGGGGGGGGTCTCTTTCCCTGAGACTGTAGCTAGACTGTCCCAGCATTTTCAGTGGAAGAAGGCTGAAATTTCTCAGCCTCTCAGGAAAATAATGTGAGTTGTTAGAGAAAAATTTTCCAGAACCTACACCCATTCTTCCTGTCCCATCTGCTTTAGCCAATGTGTGTCTTACTGTCTGCAGTTGTTCTGATAGTCAGCCAGCTGTCCCTAAAAAGGCAAATAGGATGTATAAAATTCCTCAGTCTTTTAAATTTTTATACACTATTTCAAAACCTGATCCAGCAGCTATAGCCTGAGTTGATTCCACTGTTGCTAAGCACTTAGTTAATTCCAATACTACTGTTATAATAAGGAAGGGAACATTATTGATAGGTTTGTAAGAAAGTGTATATTTTCTGCAGCTTTGATTTTTCAGAATTTTGAATGATCAGGCTCATATGTTAAAGTTTGTTCTGACAAACAGTGTAAGTATGAGTAATGTTTTATCTACAGTTCCTTCTTGTGAAGAAAAATCTGCTTTAAATAACTTAGATGTTCTTCATGTTTCACTGTTGCAGTCATTACGTTTGGGTTATCTGCTTGCAGTAGCCCTCAGTCGGCCTGATTAACAAAGTCTTGGGTCCTGCATCAGATGCTGTCCCTTCTTCCATGACGTCAGGTCATCAGGGGTATAAAACATGCAGCCGATGCCATTACATCAGTCTTTCTTGCCGTGTGGTGCCTGAAGCAGAAGCAGTTCGCAAGTGCCGGTCGGCCGACTCCTGAAATTTTCGTTTTTGAGTTTCAGAACCGAAGTCTTCAACTAAAGCTAAGTACCCCGTTGGGGAAACTTTTTCTTGCTCCTCACCGATTTTAGTAAAAGTTAGTAATTGCATTACTTGTGAAAAGCAAATACCTCACAAAGATTTTCATTCATACTATATTCCTTGCCTGTGCCTTGACCACGACATACCTTGCTGTCGGTTTTGTGCTTTATTTAATCAGCGCACTATCCGTTGTCAGTATATTTTCGCCTCTAAATATGTCGGTTCTCTGTTTAATTATCCAGAAATATCATCGGTTAGCCATCCGACTACCGGGATTCCAAAAAAACCGCAAAGATAAAGACAGAGACAGGCCGCCGAGGTCCAAATCTGCCGACAGCACTTCACCTAAGCCAGTCGCCAGTTCGCCGGTACTCAGTGAGGCACTTTCGCAGCCCCTGATATCCACTACTTCGGATTCGCAGGCCTCTACTGAGACCCATTCGGAGTCCGGTATGCCATGAGATGCTTCAACTGTGAAACCTGCGGATGTCTCTACCTTGGATGGGTCCGGAGCCGCTGTGCAGGCACCGGCTTCTGAGGGTGTATTCAAGCCTACGGACTTGCATATTAAACCGACACATCCTTCTTCATTTAGGCCTAAATCTCAAACCATGCCTAAGAAACCGATGCCCAGGCCGCATACTCAGGCCTCTATGCCTAAAAAACAAATGATAAGAATGGCTGAAGATCTTATAACTTTAATCAGGGGAAGCCAACCTCCCCCCTTCTAAGAGACCTAGGACTGAAGTTGTTTAGGAGTCTTCTGACCAGTATTCTGATTTTTCTTATTCTTTTGATGATCTGGATTTGCCCTTATCTACTTATGAGGATTCTGATGCAGAGGACTCTATTCCCTCTGCTTCCCCTCCAGAGGATTTTTCTTTTGGTGAAAACTTACATACTCTAAGGGAGCATTTCCCCTGGGAAAGCCAGGATTTTTCTGATTCATAAAAGAGGCTTAGGGATTTCTTACTCCTGCCTCAGCATAGGCCTTTAGCTATACCTCCTGTACTAAACATTGTTGATGATGCCTTTTTGGAATCTAGTTTGGACCCTGATTTGAGCCCTTTGCTCCCAGAAAACCTGACGGATATTACAGGGTTCCTGATTCAAACAAGTTTCTTTTTAAAAATCCTATTACGGATCCAGAGACTATTTTACAGGGACCAAAGAGCATTAAGGCTTCTACTGCCCCTTCTGATAAAGACTCCAGGGCGCTGGATAGATGGGGTAAGAAGGTTTACACTTCTATAGCCTTTGCCATTAGGGCTTTAAACTGCCAGTTTCATATGTTAAAGTATCAACAACATGTTATTGGGTTGCTTAAACAGAAAATGATGTTGATTCCTGCCTGTGCTGAAAATAAAGAATTACAGGATTTAATGCATTCTGCTGAACAGGTTGGTAAACATTCTTTGCAATGTGGATTTGATTCATTAGAGGCCTCTTGCAGGGCTGCTGTTACTCGGTTTGTGCTCAGAAGGCATGCCTGGCTTAAGGAGCAATCTTTGCCTGATCATGTTAAAGCTAAACTGTTGGATGCTCCTTTAAATCAGGACCGAGGAAGTTCTTAAAAAGATGGAAGATAAAGCTAAATCTATGCAAACTGTTAAAGATTTCTTGCAAGTTCAGCCTCCTAGATTTAGTAGGCATTGGCCCTCTAAAAATTGGTCGTTTCCAGCCCCTTCCAGGTCATCTCAAACCAAACCCAGACACGGCACGGCAGAAACCCCAGATTTCAGTCCCGGGGGCACACAAGACTAAGCAGTGGGGGATTTCCCCACCCAAATCTGGGAGTAGTAAGACTCCCCTCTATGGAAAACTGTTTTTAAAACTTCCAGGCACTTCCCAACTGAATGTTCCTTTAGGCGGAAAGATTGGTCTGCAGGCCAAGAATTGGGAACTCATTACCCAGGACAAATGGGTTTTAAATATAGTGTCACTTTCACACGTTGCCAACACCAAGCGGGTGGCCAGATCTTCCCCCAAATCAGTGGCAGAGGCCCAAAATTAAGTTCTGTCTCTCTTAAACATGGGGGCTATTCAGCTGGTACCAGAAGAGGAAAAGGGACAAGGTTTCTATTCGAGACTTGATGGCTTCCTATCCTGGACCTTTCACCTTTCTGGTGATTCCAAAATTCAAAATGCTGACTCTTCACCAGCTGCTTCCTATGCTAGGCAAAGATACATGGTTGTCAACACTAGACTTAAAAGAAGCATACCTGCACATCCCTATCAGGGAGTCTTGCAGAAGATACCTATGCTTCAAAGCAGGCTACATGCACTATCAGTTCTTTGCACTGCCCTTTGGCTTATCTACTGTGCCCAGGGTATTCACAAAGTGCCTAGCTCCAGTGATTGCATTTTGCAGGCAAAGAAATATTCAAATATACCCGTACCTGGACGATTGTCTAATTCAGGCAGAAAGCCAGGACACTTTGAATCATCTGGCCTTTGTTCAAAGGGTGCTGACTTGTCTAGGGTACACCATAAACGAAAATAAATCACACCTGTTACCCTGTCAACAAATTATATTCCTGGGAGCAAGCTTGAATATAACTTCCCAAATGGCTTTCCTCATGTCAGAGAAGCGGATTCATTTGACAACCTACTTCAAACAAGAGGCCACAAAAACCCAGCTATGTGCAAGGCAAATACTGCAAGCCTTGGGGTTCATGGCCTCCTGCATTCTTCTAATTCCATATGCAAGGCTGCATATGAGGAAAATACAATGGTATCTTGAAAGCTTATGGTATCAACATTCACAGTATCTAGAAGCAATGATTCCTATCATACCTTGCCTACGCCTAGAGTTCCTTTGGTGGGCAGAGGCCTGCCACCAAAACAGGGGACTACCATTCACACTACCCCCTGCTGCCCAAACCTTAACAACAGATGCATCAGACTATGCATGGAGGGTTCACCTGGCAGGGAAGTGCATTCAGGGCAAATGGAACCCAAGTCAAATGCAGCTGCACATAAATCAAAAGGAAATGTTAGTTGTACAGAATGCTCTGACAGCCTTCAAGGACCACATTGTTCTAGGACAACTAATGGTAAAGAGGGACAACACCACTGTCATGTGGTACATAAACAAGCAGGGGGGTACACATTCATACCCCCTCTGCAGACTAGCCATAGCATTGTGGAACACAGCCTTGAGCTACCATGTGAGTCTACAAGCTCAATTCCTGCCAGGGAAAACTAAATACACTGGCAGATGGACTAAGCAGAAACCTCATGGACCCACACGAGTGGAAACTGGAACCAAGGATTTTCAACATGTTGACAAGTAAGTGGGGGAGCCCAGATATAGACCTGTTTGCCTCCCCCCACAACCATCAATTGAACAAATTTTGCACAAGGATTCCCCACAAGTTAGCTTGGAAAGTGGATGCTGTATCCTTCAGCTGGAAAAAACTATCATTTTATGTCTTTCGTCCTCTGCTGTCCAGGATACTACTAAAAATCAGACAGGACAAGCCAAAGATGATTTTAATTGCACCAGACTGGGCACGCCAACACTGGTACCCCCTCTTGTGCAGTGTGTCATGCTTGGCCCCATGGCACCTGCCTCAGACTCCTTCCCTGTTGTCTCAGCAGGAGAGCATGTTTCTGCACCCTCAGCTGCAAACCCTGAACCTAGCAGCCTGGCTAATTACCTACTCTCTCCTTTACCATCCCCCAGTAAATCAGTGATGGATATCATTTTAGAGGCAAGGAGGCCTAGTACTAGAAAATCTTATTCTGCAAAATGGAAACGATTTTGTGCCTGGAATCAGTCTCAAGGGATGAGCGCAGCAGTGCCCAATTTACCTCAGATTCTACAATACTTGACTGAGATGCTTCATAAGGGCTTGTCCTTTTCCTCCATCAAAATTCATGCCTCAGCCATTTCAGCTCATTACAGCACAGAGCCGCCCCTCTTCTCTCACCCACTGCTCAAGCAGTTCCTCAGAGAGGCCAAAAATTTAAGGCCACCCAGTAGAGCTCCAACTCGAGCCTGGGACCTTAACTTTGTCTTGGAGAAACTCACCCTTCATCATCTTTCATAAGGACAGGGTGGCCCTCCGAACCAATCCTTCCTTCATGCCCAAGGCGGTATCCGTTGTGGCTCTTAATTAGTCCATTTATTTGCCTACCTTCTTTCCTAACCCACAGAACAAAATGGAACAGATACTGCACTCCTTAGATGTGCACAGACAACTTAGATTTTACTTAGACAGGACTAAACCTCAAACGAAATCTGAACAACTGCTGGTGGCATTTGCTGCAGGGGCAGAGGGGAAGGCTATTTCAAAGCAAACCATTTCTAAATAGATAAGCCATTGCATTAATTTCTGCTGTAAGCACCATGGAAAACCTATCCCCCAGGGGATCAGACCTCACTCCACCAGGGCTGCATCTACCTCCACAGCCTTTCTCAGGAGCAGTCCTACCAGGGACATCCTAGAAGCTGCCACCTGGAGTTCTGTACATGCTTTCACCAAGCATTATCATTTGCCAATTTTCTCTAAATCCAGAGCTGGCTTTGCCACCGCAATCTTGCAGGGTCTTATAGCTGGTCTTAATTCTATTTAAATTCCTCCTCCCAACCTTAGCTTTGGGAATGTACCCAAATGTAATGACTGCAACAGTGAAACATGAAGAACATAGTACAGTTGTGTACACTTACTATAAATATAGATGTTCGAGTGTATTCACTGTTGCAGTCCTGGTTACCCTCCCTCCAGCTCCCTTTCTTCTTTTGGCTATACCTCTACTCTCCCTTACTATGCTCAAAAAGCTTTTTGGTGTATTTGCTTTTTTTGTTAGAGGTATGTCCTTGTAATTATAGATTTAATTGCTTCCCATTAGGGGGGCACCTGACATCTGGGGCAAGAAAAACTGATGTAATGGTGTCGGCTGCATGTTTTATACCCCTGACGACCTGACGTCATGGAAGAAGGGACAACATCTGACGCAGGACCCAAGACTTTGTTAATCAGGCCGACTGAGGGCTACTGCAAGCAGATAACCCAAATGTAATGACTGCAACAGTGAATACACTCAAACATCTACATTTATGGTAAGTGTACACAACTGTACTTTTCTTCTATTGCACAGAGCACTACTCATGTTTGCAGTGCGTCTGTATGGTTCAGTTGATATTTTGTCCATGGCTATGGCCATTGGTACTGTTTTATGGAGGTTTGCTTCAGTGCATTCTCAGAACCTCTCAGATGATATAAAACATTAGATTTTAAGTTTTCCCTTGGATAGAGATTTAGTGTCTGGCCCCTCTACTGCTGAGTTGATCAAAATGTGTGATGAAAAGCTCAAGCTGATCCAGTGAATCCCTAATATTTTTCAGCACCCCCCTTTTCCAAACTGTCCAAGGGATTTCCTTTTTTCTCATCCACTTTTGGAAAAAAAAAAAAAAAAAAACAGAATAAACAATCTTAACAAAATTCAGGTAAACACAGAACTTGGTCAACCGTAGGTTGTCAAAATTTGCCTGGACTTCTGAGAAATAAATTACTAACAGTAAGTTACCCAGCAAAGAAGCTTGTGGTAAGCCACTGGTAACTGGTCTTTTGCTATAGGTGAAGTCACCCACTTTGACAGCATGTGTCCTGTCTGTGAGCTAGTTGGCTACCCATCTGGTAATGTAGGGGTAATTCCCAGTTTGAAGAGTTTCTCTATAATATGTGAGTGGGGTTGGCTAGATCAAGCTAGGCAGTATGCACTGTCTTTCCCTTATCCAGGGCCTTGGTGACTTTCTCGAAGACATCAACAGGCATGCTCTACCTTTAACGGATTCTAACTGGGTTGGGTCCAGAGTCTGGAGATTACCTCTGTCCTTGTTAATAAGCTGCATAATGATTCTTTCCATGGCCTTGCTGATGAGGCTCATCAAGCTTATGGGCCTATAATTCCCAGGTTCTGTAGATGGTCCCCCTTTGTGTAGAGGGATTACTGTTGCTGTCTTCCATTCTGCTGGAGCATAGCCAGTTCTCAGGCTGGGGTAAAACAGGGATCCAAGTGGGTCTGCTAGGTCATGTTTTAAGTTGTTTAAAAGGCAACCTGAGATGTTGTCTGGTCCCATTGATGCCATGTTTTTGGCCTTGTAGAGTGCCTAGATGACCTACTCTCTTGAGATAATAGTCTGAGGAATGGTGGCAGATATACTTTGGGGGATGACTGAAGGGGACAGGGAGGTGAAGTTTTCTCCAAATCTGTCAACAAGAAGGTTGGCTGTTACCTCCGGTTGAGTATGAGTGGTGGTATCCACAACCAGTTCAGTTCATAGATGAGTATTCCCTTTTAGATTCTGGATGTAGTTAAAGAATGCCTTGTGATTATCATTAGTTAGGGAGGCTATTTTTGCTTAATACTTTGCTTTGGAGGACTTGACAAGATCTCTAATTTGTTTGTTTAAGTTAGAGAGGGATTTCATCCTCTGCTGAGACCTTTCCCTCTTGTTCTTGGACATTAGTTTATTTATCTTGTTGTATAGTCTGTTTATACCAGGGTTCACCAAGGTGGCTTGTTTTTTGTGCATGACCTGGTTTTAATCCACTCAGGTACAGCCAGTTCTATACAACTGCTTAAGTGGCATTACAGGGCATTGGTGTACAGCTCTGCATAGGAGTCCGTGTTATCTGCGCTCGGGGGAGCTTTGAAACTTCTTATAACATCACTTAGTTGGAGGTAATTTGTCTTGGAAAAATTCTTAAGCATTTGTGAGCTTGATGTAATATCTGTACTTATAATTACATCAAACAAGACTGATTTATGGTCCCATATTAGTGATTACTATGTCTAGCACATTTGAGTCTCTTGCATGTATGCTGACTAACTGTTCCAGAGCATTTGCATTGACAAAGTCCAAGAACCTCTGAGCCATCATGTTTGTGGTCATGTATGGGTTTTCAGTCAGTGGTGGGATAATTAAAATCACCCATGAGTAAGATGTTGGGCTGTATGGCAAGTGACTCCAGTAAGTCCAGGTGTGTAGTATCCCTTTCCTGTTTCATGGTGGGGACCTATAGCTACTATGATGTGGTAAGAGGCTTTGCCTGTAGTTAACTGGGCATGGAGTAGCTCAAGAGAGTCGTACTGTTTGACCAGTCTTGAAGTGTATGTATCCTTAATGAAGATGGATACACCTCCTCCTTTGGTTCTTTCATTATCAGTTTGTGGTCTGAACGTATGGAAGGCATTATAGCCCTGCATGGCCATGGTGCTTTCTGTGCCTTTGAACCATGTGACTGCACAGATGTCTGCATCTTCCAAAGTGAGGAGTGCTTCCAGGGAGTGCAGTTTCTTGTTTAAACTCCTAACATTAAGCAGCAGTACCATGAGTTTATCTAGAGAGACTTTTGTTATGTTGGAAGGTTGGTTATTTTGACACTGCTTAAAAAAGGCACAATAGGGGTGGCTAATGCCGTTGCCAGTATCTGAAAGCCTAGAGGAGAAAGGTGCAAACCATCTCTGGCAAAGCAGTGTAGCCTGCAGACCTCGTCTTCCCAGGCTGGCGGATATTGGATTTTCCTTGGACTGACACCAGAAACTAAGCCAATTGTTAAAGTCAATTATTTTTGTTTGTATTGTGGCACCATCCTTGGAGAAGGTAGAACACTGCTTGAGGCTAGGCTTATACCTGCCTGTGACACATAATCTGAGAGCTCAGTCATGTCTCTCTTCATGTAGTCCAGTGAGATACTTCTGAAGTCATTCATCCCCACATGGATTATAACGGAGTCATACCAGTACTTGCGGTTGAGTGATTTGATGGATCCTGGCACCTGACAGGCAGCTAACCGTAACCCGCTCCTTTTCCAGTCTGATGAGGAGAACATCCATGTATCTCACAGTGAAGTCACCTCTAACCAGTACATTAGGTTTTGTGGTGTTAAGCCTTATGGGCTTATTTGTTGAGACACTGGTGTGTGTTTGTTATGTGTTGTGGTTGTTTTTTGCGTTATGTGTGCAGGTGTTTTCCATTTGGGAGGTCTCTGATCTTTTGGTAAGTTACTAGTGAGTATCTCCACATATGTGGGTTTATGTGCCATGCCCTTATTTAGTGTGGAAAGTATGTGTGTGTGTGTGTGTGTGTGTGTGTGTGTGTGTGTGTGTGTGTGTGTGTGTGTGTGCTGAAAACCTGTTTGGCATTTTATTTGTCCTTATGTGAGTGATCTGTATCCAATTTCATAGTGTAACTACATCTCTCGCATAAAGTATTTGTTTGTTTCAGGAATAAGTAGTTGCCAGTACACATGAGACAATTGTTACATTGCCTCAGGATGCCCATGTCTATCAGGCTGGTCAGAGAGATGATGGGAAACCACCCATCCATGATAGCAAGCTCTTTCTGTATATGTTTTATTAGGGAAGGGAATGAGTTAATTTGACAGGACTGTGTTGGTAGCGCCAAGACTACAAGAGGTTCCTATACTTTGTGTAGGCTAAGGTTGATCAATAAGGCAATGCTGCTCAGTGGGCAGCTGAGTTACTCCTAGAGCAGCAGAAAAGATTGGAAGAATTTCAATGACAGCTGTTTAGGGAAAAACTAAGCTGTCAGTGATCTATTTTTAAAGTTTTCCATTCAGACTTAGGTTACTGTGAAGGGATAGCTCAGGATTTTGAGTGTCATGTCATCTCTGATTCATGTGATACCTCTGGCAAGACTCCCCATGAGAAAGACATAGTGGTATCCGAAATCTCTTTGGTCCCAGCATCAACACCTCTTATCTTTTGATAACTCAGTGCTAGGGTCTGTTAGAAGAGAAAGTTTTGGTGGAAACAACATATATCCTTAAATCCAGGTCTCCCTTCTCCTTCCGTGCTCCAAAGCAGTGAATCACAACAGATGCTTTAGACTTTGCTTGGGGAGCACTTTCAGGAAGGATAAAAGTGCAGGGAGTGTGCACATAAATATCAAGGGGATGCTTGCCTTAATCAGTGCACTCAATACTCTGAATCATCTTTGGTCCCCGTGACCTCTTCAAGTTGTTACAGACAATACCACAGTCATGCACTACTTCAACAAACAAGGGGGAACCACATTGTTCTCCCCTTGCAGACTAGCCATGTTAGATTGGGATATAGCTTAGCAGCACATTACTCTACAGGCATCCATATTCCATCAGAGCAAAATTATTTGGCTGGCAAGCTAGCTGGACTAGGGCAGACTCTCGCAAATGGAAAATAGATCAGGGGTCTTCCAAGATTTGACCTGTCTGTGAGGAATTCCTCAAGTAGAACTCTTTGCCAGTCAACTGGCAAAATTCTATTTTAAGACTCCATGCATGAAGGCCTGAAAGGCAGATGCCTTTATTTTCCTTTGGACAAGAATGTTCTGTATGCCTTTCCACCATTTCCAATAATAACCAGGGTACTTTTGAAGATTTAGAAGGAGCCCCCAAAATCATTGTGGTGACTTCCTTCTGACCCTGGCAGTCTTTGTTCTCCCTATTCTACTAGAATAAGATCCAAATCTGCCCCATGGCTCACAAAACAAACTAGACAAAAGGTGCTCCTCAGAAATAAAATCTGGGCTAAATGGAGAGCTACCAAATGTCCATCAGATCAGCTCCACTTTAAGCAGTTAAGAAATGCCACCAAGAAAGATATTCTCAAAGACAAAAAAGACTTCTACCTTCAACTCCAACAAACTCCACAAAAATTTTGGTCAGGGATTAACAAACGTCTTCGTTCAGGTCACTCTGCTACCCCTGCACCTGTAGGTATTAACCATAATAACTCCAACCAGATCCCTGATGCCTTTAACACTTACTTTACAGAAGCCATTCAAACCCTAGCCAATTCTTTACCTCCCTTTACTGCTTCTCCACTAAATTCCTCCAAGACTACATCACCTACCTTTCAAATACAACCTGTACCTACTTCTCTCATCTGTAAGCTACTTCAAAAACTGAAACCTTGTACCCCTTCTGCTGACCGTCTCCCATCTGAATACCTACAAATTGCCGCAAAAACTATAGACTATCCCATCTCTATCCTTATTAACAGAACCATCTCAGAAGGCAAAATTCCATCCATATGGAAAGTATCCCACATCATCCCTCTACATAAAGGAGGGTCTTCTATTGAGCTGTCTAACTTTCGACCTATTGCCTTACTCTCCCCAATAGCTAAGATTATGGAAAAATGTATTCACAAACAACTACTTAACTACTCACTACGAAATAACCAACTAGCCAATTGCCAACATGGCTTCAGACCATCCCATAGCACTACAACTGCCCTACTATCCTTCACAGACTCTATAAATAAAAATCGCAACAATAACTCCTTTTCCTCTGCACTATTTATTGACCTGTCAAAAGCCTTTGATATGGTTAACCATAACTTACTCTTAGGCAAACTAAAGATCCTTTCTCTTGAACCACAAGCATTACAATGGTTTAGGTCTTATCTGGATAATAGACAGCAAGCAGTCCTTTGGGATAACAATCTGTCTTCACTACTTCCTGTAAATATTGGGGTACCCCAATGCTCTATCTTAGGTCCCCTTCTTTTTTCCTTATTTATTAACGATCTACATATAAATATTCCTCAAGCCACCTGCATTCAATATGCAGATGATTCCACCTTAATTTGTTCAGCCAAGAACATAGACTCTCTCCAGTCCCTCACCCAAACTGTTCTTCATAATGTTGAAAACTGGTTTATGCATCACTGTCTCCTCTTAAATCCCAAAAAAACAAAACTACTACTTTTTACCCCTACTCATAAATCACCTACTCCATCCTTCTCTGTAACCTCTAACAATGCTACCAACATAACCCAGACTCTACAACCCGCCTACTAGGTGTTACAATTGATAATCATCTCAACTTCAATGACCACATGAACACCACCATAAAGTCCATTAACAAAAAACTTGGTACCCTCTATAGAATTAAACCCTTCCTTACCCCTTCTGCCAGGAAAACTATTGCACAAACCCACCTCATTTCTACCCTTTTCTATGCCTCTGCTATATATACTAACCTATCAAAAAATAACCTCTGCAAACTTGTCACCTGTTATAATAGCATTCATTACATGCTCCCCCTTCAAAACTCACCACTGCCTCAACCTCAAACAACTTGGATGGCTAGAACTGGAAAGCCATATACTCTGTCAACAATTACTTATCACTCAAAAAATCCTATACCACCCTAACAACACCCCTATCCTCTCTAATGTGATTACACCATGTAAAAATCTTGCTACACTATGCTCTGCTAACAAGCTCCTAGTTTCCACAATTAAATCCAACAACAAAGCTGGTGACTCACTTTTCTCTAACACAGCAGGTAAAAACTGGAATCAACTGCCCTTCTGAACTATCACTCTTAGCTTCTACTTCTCTATTTAAAAAACACGTCAAAGAACATCTTAAAACTCATTGGCTTTGTCCTTGTGCTAACCCAGACTGATATATTTCCCCTTCCTTCTCTTACTCCTTTCCTACTCCTCTATCCTCTGCCACCTAATCTAGGTACTACTCTTTTCTTCTTAGTAATTCTATAAAACATAAAGGCCTTTCTCTCTTAATTGGGTTTTACTCTTACCCACTATTGTATTTAGTATAATCTTTTTTACTCTAATAATTTTTTTTAGTATAATTTTTAGAGTAATATTTTTAGAGTTTATAACCTGAGTATTATATTTTTTTACCAATGCTTTCACTTTATGTGATTTTACATGCCTTTTTCTATATATGTTTAACATTGTCACTATTCATGTTTGGAGCTTTTCTCCCCGGGCCTCTACTGAAAATGGACATATATCCATATATCCAGTTAGACTAGCCTGGTCAACAAATGTAAAATAAATAAATAAATAAATATTTTTGGAAATGGACAGGAGCAATTACCACAAGCTTAAACATAGACTAGATCTACTCACATAAGAACAGGGGGTGTTTGCTACACCCCAACATCAATCATCTTCAGTTGACTGCCTGGATGGTAAGGGCTTAATTCCCTTTAGGCACTTATTTTCTGAGGACATGCAGCAGGTGCTAATGGACGCAAGAAAGCCTGCTACTATTAGCAAATGGAAAATGTTTTCTAGTGGTACCAAGAACATAACCAGAAGCATTCTGGGCTGTTTGTTCTCTGTTTTTTCAATATTTTTGTGAGTTAGAAAGGTGCCCCCAAGGATGCATTCTGCCATCTCTCTTCTTTTCTGTCTACATTAACAAACTTCCTTTTGACTTACCCCATGTTCATCTCCTACTTTATGCAGACAACATGGCACTTTAAAGAATTTAATGATGTAATGACTTTAATTGGATGATTTTGTATAAGTAAGTTGTGATCATGATGTTCAATTATCCCTTGAAGGCGTAAGCTGAGGTACCAGGAGATAACATCAGTAAAAAGTTGGTGGTCACAACTTAGTGCGGCTCCTTGTTTTAGTTTTTATTTTATGCTTCCTTTTCTCAACTTGCAGTAAGTAGCTGTAGCATGATATCTGAAATAGTTTCATCAGACACAATTATATTCCTGTCTTAGCTTGCATAGAAGCAATGTCTGAAATAATTCTACTTTAAGAAATCCATCCTGGCACTTCTGCCTAGAAGTCCCTGTTAACAAAGTTCCTAAATTGTTGTGACGAGACAATGATCTTGACACTTAATTGCCATTTGTTCTTCTCAGGGGCACAGAGTCCTCAAGGGGTTGTAGTTGCTTATGTTGCTGAACTAAAGCATTACGCCAAAGTTTTTGAATTTGAAAAGTTACATGATTCACTAGTAGAAAAATAATGGTTTGTGGTGTAAGAAATGATAACATAAGGGACATCTGAATATCAAGGCAGTGTTTTTACAGTCAGTCACTGGCTAAGGACATTGTGCCACTACAGGGGGTTTGTAACTTGCCAGTGTTGAATGAGATCTCCAACCAATCAGTGTGCGTTGCACCTGATGGACTTCATGTGTGTCCTTAGGGGTACAAGTATTGAACTTAAAATTTCCTATTTCCATCCCTGTGATGTATTTTTTAAACTTCTTCAAATTCAAAAACGAAAGGTGCATAAGACATAAAATAATCAATGTTGAAGAGGACCTTGCCAAATGCCATCAGTCTTAATAAATACAGTGGGTGATTAAAAAGTTTCCTGTGCTTGGAAAATGCTGATGTCTTTACAGTTAGTGAAATGTGGTTTAAAAATCCAAAGTGCATATTACAAATTCCAGATTTAGTTCCTTAGCTCCTTTAATTGTTGGCGGTGCAGTTGGAGGGTTGATGGTCCAAAAAAAAAAAATCTTTGAGAACTAGAAGTTGCTCATACAATAATTAATATCAGTGGAATTTAATATAGGAATCTACGGTAGACCACTTATGACTTCTGCAGAGCATTAGGATTTTCCGTCTAAATTCCAGAACGTAAAAATCAATAAAATGTGATCCTTGGATTGTTAACTAACCAAATATTAACTGATTTAACTACACAAAAATCTTACTAGGGATGGCAGTACTTTAGATATATACTGACAGACCAGAGCTCCTGTGCTCCGCACCTTCTATACTTAACACAGGTCATGAAAGTGTCATATTTCCTCTAAGAGTAATATGAAGGTTTGTCATAAATAAATCATCCTTCTTGTACTTCTCCTATGGAAACTATAATTTACTACATGTTTATATTATTGAAATCTGAGTGGGATACTGTCCTGAAATGCCAAATGTTTGCAAATGTTTGTTTGGGATACTGGTATTGAGTTTCATGATATTATTACTTTCTACATTCATGAACGTTACTGCTAGTATGATCCAAACATGCAAGTAATTTCAACAAGAAAGTTGTACGATATTAAACAGAAAATATTGAATATTACTTAAGACAGAGAAAGTAGTAAAAGCCTTATATAAGCTAGACATCAACTGTGGCAACTTGATTTGTGTGTACTCTGCTTGTGTCTGTTACTGCTTAGGTGTACCGTTTAATGGTATGGGCAGAGTTATGATAGGACAGTCCTTCAGCTGGTCTGGTAAATCCAGTTTAATCTCTTCACAGAGTGGCATTGTGGTTACTTGTGTCTTTCCCTGAAGTACACATTGAAATAGCATATACTGATGTGTAGTTTCTTGCCCCTTGATTTGATGTTAATGGCCATATTAGAGATGGAATTATAGGCCATGATGACATAACTTATACTAGATAAAGTATACAGAGTCTTGGATAATTATGAATTTGAATGTATAAACATTATTTAAGGAACAATATTTCTCTAAGTAAGAAGTAGCTGCCTGTTAAAAGACAAAAATGCTGGGTATGGCAGGAGAGAGTAGTAATCTCTGTAGCTGATACTGTTGCTTCTATTCCAAGTATTTAAACCAGGACACTAGTATGGAATATGTAGCATGCCATATGTTTATATTTTCAGTCAGAATTCATATCATTATATTATACTTGAGGACTATGTCTGAGGTCCTGTGATGAAATCTCACATAAGGCAGATTTCATGGAGGTAGGACTGGTGGTAACTGTGATGAAATACAGAAAAGTTATGCTTCATGAGATATGTGGGTTACATTCTGATTGTAGAAAGACAATAATTGGAATAGACTTCCCATACATGTCAAGCAGAGCACCTCACTGGCCCTCTTCAAGAGAAATCTTGATGAGTGGATGTGAAATAGAAAGTTCACCCTGGGGATCACTCCAGTGGCTCAACTTGATAGAGGCACTAGGAACTGATGTCGGGAGGCACAATGCCAGGGCACTTCTATAGGCTTGTAAAGGCTCCAGGGCTATTAGCCTAGTACACACCTATAAACAACTTGTGGTACTGGAAAAAAAGACGATACTGCTGAACGAAAATCAGCTGATTTAAAATATTGGCTTTTTTTCTGTTTGAGATATGGTACAGTGGGGATCAGGGATTTTGCCATTTCCCCAGTGCAGTGTAGTATTGGAGTTGGCATATGTAATTGGTGGGGGGGGGGGGGGGGGGGGCTTGCCCACCTTGCAACAGCTTCTTTTTTTTGATAGGATAGTGTTTGACCAATTGTGGTTGATAAGCTGCATGTTTTCAGTTTTCAATTAACTGACATACATCCATAAATATATAAATGTGTGTGTGTGTGTGTGTGTGTGTGTGTGTGTGTGTATATATATATATATATATATATATATATATATATATATATATATATTTACACATATACATACACACACACCTACATATACACACACACATATACGTACAGACCTTGTATACAAAAATTATTAGAATTATAATGACCTGGTTTAATGAACGTTATAGGAAAAGATGCAAAAATGACTTATGCTTTGCTGTGTAGCTTGAACAGTGAATATATGATAAGTGAGAGTGACGATGTATTATGAGTAATAGGCTAAATTAGGAGAGAGAAGTCCAAGTGAGGAATTATAGATTCCTAAATGTCTAATAATGGTTTTCACTGATTTTTGGTATGTTATAGAATTTTAAAGCAACCTAGGTTGATACAATACATTTCAGCTAAACAGAAATATTTGGCCTACTGTAATTCGTTTTGCTTAGACAAATACAACAACCTTTTCAAGGCAGACTAAGCACTTATTCTATTGGGCAGCAGCAGCTACTCTTGGAGATGTTTCTGAGCAAGATATTTTAGAAGTTGCTATATGGTCTTCTGTCCGCACCTTCAGAGAACACTGCAAGTTTAATGCACAGTCCAGGAGTGGTACAGGTTTTTATACCACTGAGCTTCAGGTGATGCTGTACTTCTCCTTCCATGAATGTTCTATTACTGCTTAGGAATTAACACAGCTATTGTGGTTTAATATGCCCCTCCTTGAAAAAGATAAAACCTTAGTTTGTAAGAGTAGTTATTGCACACACTACATCTTCGAGGAGAGGCGACTGTAGTAATCCAAGTACCTTCTCTTTCTTCCTCTGCAGTGATGTCTAGAATACATCACAACAAAAGCTGAAACTGTGTAGCAATCATAATTATTTTTTTTTCTGTTTTAATAGTCTTTAGTTATTTTAAAAGAATAGCCTACTACAGTCACAAGTCCCTACATGCCCTAAGTAACAGGTGTAAACCCAAACCATTCTAGCCAGGGACGTCGGGAGGCATACGCACTGTACTGATTTCAGTACAAGTTATGTAGAAGGGGGGTAGCATTTTAAATTTTCACTTTTTCACGCTTTACTGCACGATGACGTCAGCTCATGAGGGCAGCCAGTCGGAATGGAGCTCACCGCACATGTATTTCCGGCCAGTTCAAATGCTTTCCGAGCGGGAAGGAGGATTCGTTATGTTGGTCGAGCGGGAAGGAGGATTCATTATGTTGGTCGAGCGGGAAGGAGGGTTCATTATGTTGGTCGAGCGGGAAGCGTTTGGGATTCGTCACTTCATAAGACCCAAAGGTTGGTGAGTAATATAGTGTGTGTGTGTGTGTGTGTGTGTGTGTGTGTGTGTGTGTGTGTGTGTGTATGCATTTTTCGGCGAATATTCATTTTTAATACTGCAAACCAAACATAGGGCACACGAAGATCTTGTCCAGTATTTTGATTATTGTCTATCTGCATAAATGATAAAGAGTGTTCTGATTCTCAGTGGATATTCTGCTCTCTTTCATTTGATGACATCTCCAAAACAATTCTTAGAAGTGCAATCCTTAAAGATTGTCTTGTACTCAATGATAAGAAGATATCCGGCTAGGAAGAAACATAGGTGCCGAGACCTATGAATCAGCGTTGCTAACTGCTGTACTACTGTGGTGCTCATGGTTCTGTTTGTGTCATTCTCTTTTATCATTATTGTTCTTAGTCTGGAGGCTAAAGCAGCAGCTACTGGACTGGGAAGGTTTTCCAGATAACTCTGCTTTATTAAACTAGTCATTGTATTTGAACTCATCATATGAAGTTAGATATTTCCCAACAGAACCCATTTCAAAATTATGTTAGTAAGTATTTTGATGATTTTATTGCTGAATGATACCCATATCTTCTTGACCAACTAACATTTTGTTCTTTTTAAAATGATTTCTGTTTCTTTCAGATTTTATCTGTACTCTCCTTATGTACTACATGGTTTGTTGACTTCAAACTCCAATTTCAGTCTAAAGTCTGGTTACCGACTGTGAACATAGTATTTGCAAAGTCCCTTTCAGCCTCTTTTATGATGATTTATTCCAGATTTGTTATTTTATGTCTAAGAAAATGAGTTCAAGTCCCAAAGAGCATTTCATTGTGCATCCATGCTGATCTTTGAGAAATTTCAACCTTTCTTATCTATACGTATACTTCAGATCAGATTAACCCAACACCTCTTGATAGCATGCCAGATTTTTGAGTTTAGATGCAGCTACACTTCCTGTTATCAAAAAAAACTTCTCCTTTAGAGAAAACTGCTTCATGCCTATGTTTTCCAGATATGTGTAATATTATTCCATCCCATGTTTAAGGCCAAAGCATTCATGATGTTTTTATCATTTGTTACTGCAAACAGCCTGTTTGTCATGCTTACTACAATTAAGTTGCCAAGCAGCTCACCACACATAAGATTCAGTCTACCCCCAGTTAGTGTCTCCTGGGCAGTTGGGCAAAATTGGGCAGTTTTGTTTCATTGTTTACTGGAAAAATGTTCAAAGCAATAGGAAGGTGTATCAAAGAGCATATGTATGTTTCATATGCAAGGGGCCTATGATTTAAAAGCAGCCCAGAATTAATTTTTATCTGCCACGGGTAAAATGTATTTTTCTTTGAATGTGGGTTTTAATGTTTCAATGAATGTGAGTTTCAAGGGCAGAGAAGTTTTAATGCCAAGTTTGTTTAGCAGATGTCTTGGTGTTTGTGCTGTAAAATGCAAAATAAAACTTTCAAATGAAGTTCAAATCATCATAGAAGTAAATCAGTATGCACATTAGTGTTTATGGTAAATGGAGTGAAATAGCAAAGCAATGGATCATTGGAATGGCTGCAGGGGGAGGCTCCATTAGACCATGGTTTTGTGAGGGGGAAGGGCGGCAAACTTAGACAGCCCCAGCTGAACTATACCTCCCAACTGTCCAGATTTTCAAAGAATGAATAGATTTTTTTGCTTCTTATTTTTGGTTTGTTCCTCAATTTGTGGTTTTCTGGCAAATGATTTAGGAATTAAGTCACTAAATAATGACACACTAGTTTCAGACTTTATAACCTTCAGAAAAATGCATGCTAAAATAAGACCTGTTCTATCAACTGTCCCAGTTTATACAAGAGCAATTTTTAGTACTGTTTATATGTTCCCTCAATATATTTGGCCTTGTCCAGATTTATTGCATTAACAGGTTGAGAGGTACATGCAAATTGCTTTATAGAATTAGGCATAGCCAAACCTCAACTGTCCCTGATTTGGGCTCAAACTGTTGCTCTTCCCCTAATGATCCCTCCACAAAATAGCAATTTTGGAAGAAAACATAGAGGGTTTACTTTACTTTTATAAATAACTGTAATGATCAGAGTTGTACATTACTTTTATTTCAGAAATGCATGTAGATTCTCTAATTTTGTCAGCTGCTCTAAGTTAACTGTGCTCATATTAAAATGGTGTCCCTCCTTTGACAGGTTCCCAGCTGTATTGTCTGGCAATTTTATATTTTTGCATCACATTTTTGGTCCGTTTTTCATAAAATTGCAGTTTTCTGGCAAATTAGTGGCAAATTGTTAAAGACTGAAGTTAGAAAATAATGCAGACATTTCAGTTTCAGATTTCATACTTTTCAGAAAATACATACTGATGCAAGACCTACTACTATTCTATTATCTTTCTAAGTTTATAAGAGCAATATTTAAAAAAAATGTCCTTATTTTTGGGCCTTTGCCTCAGTTTTATTTGAGTTTGTTGCTGTAAGAGGTTGAGAGGTTGTGTGTTTGTGTGTGTGGTTGGTAGCATACCTCTCAACTGTCCAAATTTTGCAGAATGTCCAGATTTTTGCCCCATATTTTTTGTCTGTTCCTCATAAATTTTGTGATTTTCTAGCAAATCGTTGAAGGCTGAAGTTGCTAAATAATGACAGACATTTGAGCTTCAGACTTCATGTCCTTTAGAAAAATTCATACTAGCACAAATCCTGTTATTCTAGCAACTTTCTAAGTTCACGAGAACATTATTTAATATCTGTCCCTGTTTATTTTAGGCTTTGTCCATATTTCTTGCACTAAGAGGTAGGTAGGGGTATGTGTGTGTGTGAATGAAACATCCTAGTTAGTGGTAGCAGGTGGTTAGTAATTTACTCAAGCTCAAAACCTGTACCTTAGTTACAGAAAACAAAAGCATAAAGTCTCTACCCCAACTACCATGCTGCTTTTTCAAAGAACTGACATTTCAAGTTAATTTTCAATTCAAGGAACCGAGTTGAGTGAATTTATATTGTATTACTGAAGAGGCATTACAGCGAATGCCTCTTCATCGACACTAAAAGAGCGAACTGTGAATTACAAGAATGGCCGTAGCTTGGCTGGGGAGGGGGGTAGCAGTTTGAGAGCTGTCAGTACAAATTTGAAAATCCTAGCTACACCCCTGATTCTAGCCAGTGGACATTGATAATTGGGACAACTGAGGCATGAGTCACTTGGTTGAAAAAGGCTCTAGGGCCATTAGCCTAGTAACCTCCTATGATTCTATGAGGCATTTATGGGAATTCAAAGAATTGAAGAAAGCTCTTAGCAACACTGGCTTTATAAGTCCTGTGCACCAACCAGGGTTCAGAGGAATTGTAACATGATACCATCAGTAGTCTTCAAAGGACTGAAATACAGACAGTGAAATTTCTGTCCAGGAATAAAGACATGTAAGGGTGGTAAAACTATGGTGTTATGATTTACCATTACAGTGACCTCTTCTTGAAGATCTGTTGTTATACTAAGCATTTGTATACACTGTTGTACTTCCTTGTCCATAACATCTGTGAACTCCATCTCAAGGCATGTGAGTCAGACTCTGCTTCTGGTGTCTCCAATGGGGTGGATGAAGCAGACCTGGTTTATGATAATGTTGCATCTGTACATTGACATACATACTTTGTAGCATTTGGTCATTCAGTGTAAACCATGAGGACATTATACAACCTGCCTCTGTCAATGTGTGTGTGTGTGTGTGTGTGTGTGTGTGTGTGTGTGTGTGTGTGTGTGTGTGTGGGTGGGTGGACTGACCTGGCAGATTACAGCTTACTATACAGTCTTAACCAAGGTCTTGCATGGTGTGTCATATTTCTTTCCAGCCATGCATAGTAAGGCTGAAAAAATGCAATTTCAATCTTATTGCTTTGTTAGAGTGTATTGTTATTAGACTACACATGAATCAGTGCTTCTTTGCAACACCAGATATTATGATATTGGCATGCGCTGTTCATGATTTTGCTGATGCATACAGTTGCATAATCAAAGCCAAGCAGTTACTAGGTCTGCTCTTCTTGTAAGTTTTTGGAAAATAAGGAAGTCCATGGTCTAAAGTCCAAGAGATCTCATGGCGGTGCCATGCATACCATGCCTTAACTAGCTCCTGGCATTAGAATCTGGTTCATGCATTTCCATCTCTCTCTCACACACACACACACACACACACACACACACACACACACACACACACACACACACACACACACACACACAAGCAAGCAGTTCACCTGAGTAGTTAATCAATCACTGTTGATATTGTATACACCACATTAATTCAGCAAGCTCTTTGTTTGCAGTGGCTGTAGGCTACAAGAGCACTTATAAAAACAGTGCTTCAAGAATGTAGCACCCTAGTCAGAGGAGCTCTTTCTAGCCATACTAATTAATAACATAGTGCTAAATTCCCCATCACATGAAACAGCCTTTCCTTTGCCAGTTATTGCTGGTTGCAGACTGCAAAAACAGAAACTCTGAAACTAACAGGTAGGAGTTGTGACCAGAATTGTAATGCTTAGCCCCAGGCTGATAACTGAGTAAAAGCCAAAATGGATGCAGTGTTGAAAGAAAGTTATATGCCAAATTCAAAATATGTGGTGTACATCTGTACAGAACAATTTTACAGAAAGACTTATTTTTTTCAGTTATTTTGTCTCCCTCTTGCATTATGTTAGGGAAAATTAGGTTATAAACACATTTTAAATAGTTTACTTAAATGAGTGCCAGTTATCAAAATCTTAAAAGAGAGGAATCAGTATTTTTCCAGCTGTCAGCCACAGCAACCTGTACATACACTGGTCATTTTCTGATAGTGAACTGTAATTTGATTTAATTTTACCATGTTAGCCACATACTACTACAGTAAGTAGTTAATGTTTATTAAGCCTATAATTTAAAGTGTTGATTATCAGTTATGCCATATGGCTTGAGGCTTTGGTTTATAAATCCATTTATCTCCTTTGTGTGGGAGTGTTAAGTTGTCCATCTCATTCCCCAGTATATACTTGGTGACACCCATTGTAAACTCATCCATTGCAGCCTGTTCTTATCTAAATCTTGGCAAAACACTGGTTACGCATTTAACCTTTCAGCGTTATTCTGCATTGATGTAACAGATTTCTGAGTTATAATCCTTCAAGAATAAGTGAGATTAGCTGCATACATCAAATTGTAGGATTAAAGAGGATATTTGTATTATGTGCAGTGTCACTAATCACTACATTTTGCATTTTTGTTAGCTCAGCTTTAATCTTTTATACCTGTGTTAACCTAGCAGTTTTTCTAGGTTTTGCGGTCTAATCATTACATGAAGAATTGTTTGTGAAAACATCAGTTTATTCCTTATGAACTTGCCTTTACCAAAACTTTTGTTTTTTGTTTGAATCCCACTTTCTGGCTTAATTTATTACTGTATTTATTTATTGTACTATGCCATACAAATTAGTCATTAGCAGAGCTGTTTTGCATTGGAAATCCAGGAAGAAATGCTCCAGAAACATACAATAAAACGTGAAGTATGTGTTCCATATTGTAATTCTGAGACTTGTAATTGTGAGTCCTGGTAAAAAATAACAATGAAATCAAAGGCAGCATATGTTGGCACTTAGACTATCCACCAGTAAATGTATTTTTCAAGTTGGTAAGCTTCCCCCGGGGTCTTCAGATGAACTCCTGATGTTCATCGTGTTACACTGCTGCAGTCATTACACTTGGGTTATCCTGCCATCAGGCAGTCCCGCAGTCGGCCAGAGTTCCAAAGTCTTGGTCCGGTGTCGTTTGCTATCACCTCCTCCCTGACATCAGTACGACAGGGGTATATAAGATGCAGCCAACGCCATTTTCTTCAGTCTTTCTTGTCACGCGGTGCCCGAAGCAGAAGCAGTTCGCAAGTGCCGGTCGGCCGACTCCTGAGATTTTCATTCCGAATCCAGAACCGAAGTCTTCTAAAAAAGCTAAGTACCCCGTTGAGGAAACTTTTTCTTGCCTCAGACCGATGTCAGTAAAAGTTAATAACTGTATTTCTTGTGGGAAGCAAATACCTCATAAGGCTTTCCACTCCTATTGTATTCCATGCCTAGGCCCTGACCACGACGTCACTGGTTGTCGGTTTTGTGCTAGGTTTAACAAGCGCACTATTAAACGTCTGTTTGATTTTGCCCGACATTATTTTGGTAGAAAATTCAATTACACCATGCCGTCGGAAATTCCGATGACTGCCATGCATAAAAAACACAAGGACAAGGACAGGCATCTGAGGCCCAAAACGGACGACGAGGCCTCTTCTAGGCCAGTCGCCGGTTCTCCGGTTTTCAGCGTGGTGCCTACGCAGCCCCTGACGACCACTTCCACAGAACCACAGACTGCCTCCGACTCCCACGTGGAGCTGGCTGGGCCTTCGGACGCACTAGGCCTTCAGCTTACCGATCCTAAACCTACAGAGGAAACCGAAGTAGCTAAGCAATCCACAGCTACAGAGGGTGTTTTCAGACCTACCCAGTTAACTGTTAAACCCTCTGTTAAGTTTAAGCCCCCCTTAAAAGCAAAGAAACAGACACAACTCTCTCCAGGACAGGCTTCCATGCCTAAGAAACAAATGCTAAAAATGGCCGAGGACCTAATCACCCTGATCAAGGGGTCCCATCCCCCACCTGATAAAAGGCCCAGGCAGGATGCAGACTATGAATCTTCTGACCAGGTGTCCATTTCCTCTGACTCTTCCTCGGACCTAGGATATTCTTTACCCCCTTATGAGGATTCTGATGCTGAGGAATCAATTCCATCAGCCTCTCCGCCTGAGATTTACTCCTTTGGGGAGACCTTACATACCATGAGAGAGCATTTCCATTGGGAAGGCCAGGATTACTCAGAATCCAAGAAAAGACTCAGAGACTTCCTTTTATTGCCCCAACACAGACCCCTTGCTATCCCGCCAGTTTTAGACATTGTGCATGATGTGTACACTGAATCCAGTTTGAACCCTGACTCCTTACCCCCAGCCCCAGTTAAACCTAATAGATATTACAGAGTCCCTGACTCTCTCAAATTTCTGTACTAAAGCCCTGTTGCTGACCCGGAAACTGTTTCTCAGGGACCCAAAGGGATTAAGGCCTCATCAGCAAAAAACCCAGTTCCCTCTGACAGAGATTCCAGAGCATTAGACAGATGGGGAAAGAAGGTATATACGTCTGCAACATAAGCAATGAGAGCCTTGAATTGCCAGTTTCACATGCTAAAATATCAGCAATTTTTGATGTCTCAGTTGAAACAAAAGATGCTTCCAGATTCAGATCCTCCTAACTTAAAAGAAATGCAAGATTTATTGCATGCAGCTGAACAAGTGGGAAAACGCACTTTGCAATGTGGGTTTGATTCCTTAGAGGCCTCCTGTAGAGCAACAGTTACAGGCTCTGTCATTAGAAGGCATGCTTGGTTAAAAGAACATACGTTACCAGATCATGTTAAGGTCAAATTATTGGATGCATCTTTGCAGCGGGATGTGCTGTTTGGAGTTAAGGCAGAGGAGGTATTAAAGAAGATGGAGCATAAGGCAAAATCTATGCAAACGGTGAAAAATTTCTTACAGGTTCAGCCTCCTCGTTTTAGCAGAAATTGGCCAACAAAGAATTGGTCCTTTCCAGTCACAGATAGACCTCAAAGGGGCAGATACAGACGTCCAAGAGGTAGAGGTCAGACACAAGGCCCTTACAGGCCTCGACAGTGGGGCACACCAGGCCAGAAAGAAGGGGAAGACAGGCCTCAACCTTATAAAAAAACAGCCTCAATGACTTTCCACTACAGCTGCCAAACAGCTCTCTCTCTAGGCAGCCCCCTTAGGAGGAAAACTGGCACTTTTCTATCACAACTGGCATTGCATCACCAAAGACAAATGGATTCTCAGCATTGTATCTCAAGGTTAAAGGTTCCATTTCCACACCCTGCCAAGGCTAAAAGGAATGTCAAATCTGCCACCAAATCAATGGGCAGAGGCTCAAAAACAAATTACAGCACTCATGGACATGAGAGCTATTCAAAAGTTACCACCACAGGAACAAGGACAAGGATTTTACTCAAGACTCTTTCTGGTTCCCAGAAAGGACAAAGGCTGGAGACCCATTCTGGACCTTTCTACACTATAAACACTTACCTGGATGTTCCGAAATTCAAGATGTTGACACTACAGCAGCTTCTTCCCATGCTGGGCAAGAAAGCTTGGCTCGTGACTTTGGACTTCAAAGAGGCATACCTGCATGTCCCTATCAGACAAAATTGCAGAAGATACCACAGATTTCTAGCTGGTTCAATGCACTATCAATTCTCTGCACTGCCCTTTGGCTTATCTGCTGCGCCCAGGGTCTGCACAAAGTGCCTGGCACCAGTAATTGCATTTTGCAGGCAAAGAGGAATTCAAATTTATCCATACCTGGACGACTGCCTGATTCAAGCAGAGAGCAAGGACATTCTACTAAAGCATCTGGCGTATGTAAAAAAGTTATTAAGTTGCGTGGGGTACACAGTAAACGAAAAGAAATCAAAACTAGTGCCCTCACAACAGATAATATTCCTGGGTGCCAGCTTGAACACAAAGGCCCAGATGGCTTATCTCACGCCAGACAAGCAAGGACAACTGACTCAATATTTTCAGTTAATGGCACAAAGACCCAACTCCCTTCAAGAAAAATTCTGCAGGCCTTGGGCTACATGGCATCTTGCATACTACTAATTCCATATGCCAGACTGCATATGAGGAAACTACAATGGTACCTAAAGAGCGTATGGTCTCAACACTGTCAAAGTTTGGAAACAGTTATACCACTAATTCCTTGCCTACAACAGGAGTTTTGATGGTGGGCACAAGCTTGTCACCTCAACAAGGGACAGCCTTTCACTCAACCCACAGCCAGGCAGACACTGACAACAGATGCATCGGATTACGCCTGGGGAGCACACATGGCAGGAAAATGTATCCAGGGCGAGTGGCCCACAGAGCAAAGACATCTCCACATCAATCAAAAAGAGATGCTAGCTGCACAAAATGCTATTATAGATTTCAAGGACCTACTGCATCCAGGACAATTACTACTAAAGACAGACAACACCACAGTTATGTGGTACATAAACAAACAAGGGGGCACACACTCCTACCCCCTCTGCAGACAAGCCATGACCTTGCGGAACACAGCTCTAAACTACCAAGTTCATCTGCAAGCACAATTCCTGCCAGGAGAGAAAAACACACTGGCAGATGACCTAAGCAGAAACATTATGGACCCACACAAATGGAAACTGAACCCACAAATATTCAGAATGATAACACAAAAATGGTGGAGCCCGGACATAGATCTGTTTGCTACCCCAAAGAACTGCCAATTACAGAAATTCTGCACAAGGAGCTACCATCCACAAGCATGGCAAGTGGATGCCCTCTCATTCAGCTGGAAAAAACTATAAGTATACGCTTTCCCTCCTTTACCTCTCCTTCCAAAGGTACTCATAAAAGCCAGGCAGGAAGAGCCAAAAATGATCCTGATTGCACCAGACAGGCCACGCCAGCACTGGTACCCAATCTTAAAGAACTTAACACAAGAACCACCCTGGATTTTACCACAAATCCCACTGTTGCTGACACAGCACAACAATCAGATACTTCACAGCCAGCTAAAGACCTTAAATCTAGCTGCATGGAAAATTCCTTAGTCAAGCAAGCAATGCCTCTCTCCAAAGCTGTTATGGATGTCATTCTGGAGGCCAGAAGGCCTAGCACCAGGAAAGCATACTCGGATAAATGGAAGAGATTCTGTGCCTGGAACCAAGCGCAGAGCCTTGACCCAAACATTCCTCAGATACTGCAATACTTAACTGAGATGCTGGACAATGGCCTCTCTTTTTTATCCATCAAGATCCACACCTCAGCTATTTCTGCTCATTACAACATGAATCCACCAATTTTTTCTAATCCTTTGCTCAAACAATACCTCAGAGGGGCTAAAAACATAAGACCACCCCGTAGAGCACATACACCTACTTGGGACCTCAACTTTGTTTTGGAAAAATTAACTTTACCTCCTTTTGAGACAGCTAACACAGCAGAATTAAAATACATCTCTTGGAAAACTGCTCTGCTACTGGCAATAACATCAGCACGAAGAGTTTCAGTGTTACAGGCACTAATGGCAGTGGAACCTTTCCTCATCTTCCACCAGGACAGGGTGTCTTTAAGAACCAAGCCTACGTTTATGCCAAAGGTGGTATCAAGTGTGGCTCTAAACCAAACTATTCACTTGCCAACTTTTTATCCAAAACCACAGAACAAAGGGGAGAGACTAATACATTCTTTGGACATTCACAGACAGTTACGCTTCTACTTAGACAAAACCAAAGCTTTCAGAAAATCTGAGCAATTATTGGTAGCATACGCTGCAGGAGCACAGGGAAAAGCCATTTCAAAGCAGACTATTTCAAAATGGATAGGACAATGTATACGTTTCTGCTATACCCAACATGGGAAACCTGTACCTAGCAGCATTAGATCTCACCCCACCAGGGCAACAGCCACTTCAACTGCCTACCACAGAGGAGTACCTGCCAAGGATATTTTGGAAGCAGCAACATGGAGTTCTGTCCATACCTTCACCAAACATTACCATTTGCCTTCATATTCCAAATCCAGAGCTGGCTTCGCCACTGCTGTACTGCAGGGCCTTATAGCCACCCCTAATGCCTTATAGATCCAGCCTCCCTACCTCAGCTTTGGGATTCCACCCAAGTGTAATGACTGCAGCAGTGTAACACAATGAACATAGTACAGTTTTGTACCTACCATAAATGTAGATGTTCGAGTGTAAACACTGCTGCAGTCCAGGTTACCCTCCCTCCTTCCCCTCTTACTTTCTGGTATGTACCTAGGGCATCTACCCTTTATTACCTATGGGGAGTATTTGCTGGTAACTAAAAAAGGTTGTTTGCTTTTCTTTATATTTTTTACTAGTAATTTGTATTGCCTACCTATTTGGGGGCACCTGACATCTGGGGCAAGAAATACTGAAGAAAATGGCGTCGGCTGCATCTTATATAACCCTGTCGCACTGACGTCAGGGAGGAGGCGACAGCAACTGACGCCGGACCAAGACTTTGGAACTCTGGCTGACTGCGGGACCGCCTGACGGCAGGATAACCCAAGTGTAATGACTGCAGCAGTGTTTACACTCGAACATCTACATTTATGGTAGGTACAAAAGTGTACTTTTATCACATTCTGAATTCCTCTATACAAGCTGCTTTTTTTTCCTGCATTGACTTTGCAGTTACTTATAAATGTTCTTGATTACTGTGTAAGTTATGCTGCCTTTCTCTTAAAGGCACAAAGCATACGTACTGCATCCATCCTGTCTTAAAGCCACAATATAAATTTTTTACCGACTCAGCATGTCACATCTACCCCACTCCTAGCACAACCCCCCCCCCCCATGGTCTGTAAGTATTGCCATCAGTCTTCATTCTCAAGCATTTTAGAGGGTCATAGCAGGTTACTGAGATGAAATGCCTACCCAGTAAATAATGCTTCAGGGAATAGAATGTGCACATATTTGCTAAATACTCTATTTCTTTGGTAAAATTTCTTCTTTATGCAGTGATCTTTTCTGTTATAGCATACAGGATGCTTTCTTGAATATTTTGTGATAATACTGTTCCCAAACCTACCTCACACATCAGAATATAAGGTAAATTCTTTATTAAAATAATAGGCTCATAGGTTCATAGGAGATTACTAGGCTAACAGCCCTTAAAAACCTAGCCAGCTTAACCCAGATTTTATACAATTTTCCATCCCTAGGCAAGAGATAACAAGGGTCAGTAAGTAGGGTTTTGACTATGTTTACAGAATGCCTCTGTCCTTAAGGGACATGGGTGCCACGTGAAGAGTGAATTTGTGATTTCCCATCCATCAGTGCAGGTTGGGCTTGAAGATGGTCAGGGAAGGGCTTTGCTTCATGTGAACAAGAAGCCTATTCCAGAATAAGGGCAATCTCTGGGACACATATCTGTCTCTCCAGCATGATCTGTTCATGTCAGAGATCAAATTTAGATCTTTGGAGTGGGTAACCCTTGTTAAATTAGTTTTGCGAATATGTAACAGTTCCATTAGGGCTGGGTCAGGACTGCCTTGTTGGTAAGGCACAGATCACCCCTCAGTAATTGGTAGGAAACTGAGTAGAGTGATCAAGCTTTTAATCAGTTCACATATGGTATGTTGGGTACACCCTGTATTTTTTTTTTGGTGAGAAACCTCTGACGATGCTCCAGCTGTTGCGGGTACCTGGTGAGGTACAGGCCAGATGGTACATTGTACTCTATTATTAGTCTGATAAGGGCTGAATACAGTGGTTCTGTGACATCCTTAGATCTGGATGCCATGCCCATACTCACAAGCCGAGACACTTTGAAGGATTTCCTCACCACCATGGACATATGGTGGTCAAAGTTCAGATTAATATCTATCAGAGTACCCAGATCTGTCACCACTGTGTCCACTCTTGGGGGTGGGGGTGTTATCAATGTTGTAATTTGCAAGGGTATTTGATTTCCTAAAATGTATTATTATACACTTCTTTGCATTTATTTTGAGGCCATGGCTCTCATACCAGTCAGTCTATGTCCGTCCTTTTTGCAAGACTGTAACATTGTTTGGGGAGTCAAAGATTGCCTCCAACTTGCAGTCATTAGTAGACTTGGTCAGCTACAGCTGCCTTAACATCTGAGAAGTGTATCCCAAACAGGTGGAGCCCTGCACTGAGGTCTGTGGTACTCCACTGGTGACTGGCCTCTTGCTAGATGTGGATTCACAAACTCTAACATGTGTCCTGTCTGTGAGCCATTTTGCTATCCATCTGGTGACATAGAGGTTTATGCACAATTTTGTGAGTTTATATATAACATCCTAGTGGGGTATTGTGTCAAATGCCTCGGGCAGATTAAGGTAGGCAGTATGCACTGTTTTACCCTAATCCATAGCCTTGGTGACCTTCTCAAAGAAGTCCATCAGATTGAGAAGGCAGGGACCTGCCCCTTGATGCAGCTGAACTGGGTTGGGTCTAGAGTCTGGAGATTTTCTCTGTCATTGTTAATCAGGTCTATGATTATCCTTTACATATACCTGCATATGAGGCTAGTCAGACTTGTGGTAGTTTCCTGGGTCAGTTGATGGTCCCACCTTATGCAGAGGGATAATTGTTGCTGTCCTGTACTCTGCTGGGACAAAGACTGGAGGCTGTGGTTAAGTAGAGATCTGAGTGGGTCTGCTAGTTAATGTTTCAAGCTATTTAATAGGCACCCTGAGATTCTATCATGGGTTCATTGATGCTGTGTTTATAGCTTTAGATAGTGCTGTGTTGGCTTTTCTTTTTTGATAACAAGCAAAGGAATGGTAGGGAGTATTTCAGGGGTTGTGAACTGAGGTGATTGGGGGGGGGGGGGTTGAGCTGAATTTATTGGCCAGCAAGTGTGGTATTTCTTCTGGCTGAGTATAGTTAGTGTCGTCTACAGCCAGCTTAGCACATTGTTGAGTGTTTCAGTTAAGATTTTTGGACATAACTGAAAAATGCTTTATGGTTATCCTTTGCTTCGGAGGCTATTTTAGTCTAGTATTTAGCTTTTGAAGACTTGACAAGTTCCTTGATTTGCCTGTTGAGACTAATAAAGGATTTTTGTCTCTGTTGTGTACCATCCCACTTACTTCCAGACAGGAATTTCTTTCTTCTGTTGTATAGTCTATTTTTGTCAGGGGTCCTCCAGGGTGGCTTATTTTTCCGGGTAGACTTGGGTTTAGTTCAGCCAGGTACTGCCGTTTCCATGCAGGTTTTTTAAGTGGCTGTACAGGGCACTTTTGTATACTTCTGCATAATCCATGTTTTTGAGGTTAGGGGGAGCTTTAAAATCACCTATGCTATCATTTAATAGAAGGCTATTTGCCTTCGAAAAAATCATTAGAGTTTTAGGTTTTGATGGAGTTACTACCATTACATTTATTTCAAAGGAGACCAATTTATAATCCAGTCTTCCCAATGAGGACATTACGCTTGGGGGGGGGGGGGTGAAGTGCTCCCCCAAAATTGTAAGTATTATGTCAAGGATATTTGAGCCTCTAGTGGGAGTGCAGACCAGCTTTTCCAGAGCATTTCCATTGATAAAGTCCAGGAATATCTGAGCCTGCATGTTAGTGGTCGTATAAGTTTCCCAGTTTATGGGGAAAATCGCCCATGAGTACTGTGTTGGGCATGATTCACTAACATAAATTCAGATCATAGGATCCTTTTAGTTCATTAAATGCTCTGACTCATGAGACCATTGCAGCTTAATAGGAGTTTTCTGTCTTGAAAGATCTAGCCAAGGACAGGAAGGGAGCAGTTGCAAAAATTGCAAAAGGTAACCATTTGAAATGTTGCTAGAGCCAGTCTCGAAATGCACAGGCTGAATTGCTGAAAGCATGGACTTTCATATACTATGTCTGAGATGCCTCCTCTCAGAATATTTCCTTTTCTATGAGGTATGGTGATCCTGGAGGTGGTATATATAGGTTTGGGGGTGCAGGGGGGTGAAGAACAATTTTTGAGATTTGTTCTCCCATGTTTTCGGTCTTTTTATTTTTATTTATTTTTTTTTTTTGCTTTTCAGCACTTGGTATTTTGAGTGACAACATTTCAATCGGGAGTCATTGCAAAAGTTTGGGTATCAACGTTCTGAAGTACCCAGCTAGTATAGGAAAAGCCTTCACTTGTCTTTCAGTGGGAGGTACAGGCTGTTTTTATGGCCTCTTACTTTTTCTGTTTATGTTCTTACTGCCTCTCTTTTTGTAATGGATTCTAAATGCTTGGTTTCCATTCTACCTAGTTTACTTTTCTTAGAATCTATAGTCAGGCTTGCCTGTCTTACAGATTGCAAGACAGCAAACAAGCCCTTGTTATGAATGAGCAATTTATTCAGGAGTACCAGCATATCAGGAGTGAGTCTTCGGTTTTTTTATACATCACCCCTGAAAGGGGATGGTACTCCATGCAGGCTGAATTGGTAACATTTTTCTTTCAGACACCTTTATTGAATTACCACTTGTGACATAGGCAAATTCACATTCATAAAAAAAGTAATCAGACTATATTAACATAAACATTATACTTCACATATATTGCTATATAGATATATATATATATATATATATATATCATGTAAGCAATATTACATAAATTATTCAATTCCTGCTTTTTTTTTAAACAAGAAACATCTTTATTAAACCATCACTTACTACATAGGCAATCATACATTTATACAAATGAAAACACACCACTCCAACACAATTCTAGTCGCAAGCATTGTACATCTCAAACCATACTGACACACTCCCAGTTGCAAACATTATACATCACTTATAATCTGTCCAATCTTTCTCGCTCAAACATTACATAGCCTTTTAGGCCTCATTCCTCCCTTGTATGTATTGTTTCCACAATTCCCATTTTTTTCTTATGTAGTTTGCTCCTACCCTATTCTAAAGTTCTCAGTTCCATTTGTTTTATCTCTGTTACTATATTCACTATTTCCAGTGTAATTGGTTTAGATTTTGATTTCCATTTTCTAGTAATTGCTTTTTTGGCACCCACCATTATTAGACACAGCAAGGCCTTAACATGGCTCCAGAGAGCACTCCTGCATTACCAGGCTATAATTCATACCAGACCTTTCGGTCACCTAACCTGGACTGAATCACTAAAGGCAGAGGTGTGTCCATATTCATTAAGGATATCCACACCTCCAGGCTAGTTGCTCAGCATAATGCATCCGAGATTATCCAAGTGCAACTAACTCTGGGCAAGACCGCAATCGAAATTGTAACTTGCTACAGATCCGCCACCATGCCCCAGGATTCCCACTCCTCATTTCTTGATACACTGGAAAATATTAGGGTACAACCCAACACCCTCATAATGGGTGATTTCAACTACCCCGCCATTAACTGGGAAAACTACTCATGTACCAACTCTTTTGCTCAATGTTTTCTGGAATTCATGAATTCCAACGCCTTGGATCAACTTATCCACACCCCCACCAAGGGCAGCAATATCCTAGACCTGGCCATTACCAACATGGGTGACCAGTGTTCAACACCAGAGGTCAGTTCCTCTGTCAGATCCGACCACAAGCTAATCACCCTAGACAGCTGCATCCAACCACCATCTCCCCACTCCCATTAGGGAAACCACCGTAAAAAAGTTCTCCAAAGCCAACTTCAGGCTTTTTAAGACAGAAGTGGCAAACTTCACGACACCCATGCAGACGGACAATAGAGGTACTACTGCTGAATCCCACACAAATGCATTTTATAAGCACTTACACGAGTGCATGGATCGTGCTATCCCTAACAGAACCAAGATGCTATCCTCCAGAAAAAGGAAGCCAATCTGGTGGTCCCCTGTCATAAACAAACTCTACAACAGAAGAATGAAACTGTTGAAAAAAAAAGAGTAAAATCCCATGATTGGAGGAACTCCCTGGTCAGCCTCAGTAAGAAGTTGAGTCATAAAATCCTCCAAAGCTAGTTACGAAAACAAAATCCCCACTGATTCTAAAGACAACCACAAAGCATTCTTTAGCTATGTCAAGAATCTCAATGACAACACTCAGATCTTCTCTGAGTTACAGTACAATGGCACTAAATATACAGAACCAACTGATATTGCCAACATCCTGGCAGATAGGTTCAGTGCTAACTTTACCCCTCTCTCACCCCCTAAAGGGCCCATCTCTATACCGGAAGAATGCAAAGTTCCTGTAATCACGGCTGTACAGGTAAAATCCACACTCTCCGAAGCCAAGAATACAGCATCCATGGGACCTGACAACATCCGTGGCTGTGTTCTGCATGAACTATAGAATGAACTGGCACCCCACCTAAGCACCATGTTTAATCATAGCCTCACCTCAGGCTTTGTGCCCACTGAATGGTGCACAGCGATAGTTATCCCACTGCACAAAGGGGGAGCCACCACGGACCCTGGGAACTGCCACCTCATTAGCCTAACGAGCCTGCTCTGCAAGGCCATGGAACGTATCATCATGGAACTTACAAACAAAGACATTGGTAATCTCCAAACTCTGGACCCTACCCAGTTCATGTTTGTAAAAGGCAGATCATATCTTCTAAACCTAATAGACGACTTTGAAGCAGTCAGCAAAGACGTAGATGAGGGTAAGGTAGTTCACACAGTCTATATAGATCTCGCCAAGGCTTTTGACACCATCCCCCACTCTGGAATTATAGATAAACTCACTAAACTAGGTATAAATCCCTATGTCACAAGATGGGTTGCCAACTGGCTCACTGACAGAACCCACACTGTGAAAGTAGCAGACTCTAAATCCGACTTCAGACCAGTGACAAGTGGAGTACCACAGGGATCAGTCCTGGGTCCTCTCCTGTTTGGTATCTACTTTTCTGAAGTACAGGCTGACACAGAAGGTCTTTGGCTAATGAAGTTTGCAGATGATGTGGACATCCTTCAAAAGCGCTTCACTGAGACAGATGCCTGGTGTCAAAGCCATGGCTTCAAGTTCAATGCCAAAAAGTGCATTGTCATCTCCTTTGGTAAAAACTCTGTACCCATGAGCTACCACATAGGTGGTAGTCTACTTAACACCGAAAGTGTGATAAGAGACCATGGGACACAGGTGGACAGTAGTTTCTCCTTTGATAATCACATTGCCACAGTAGTCAGGAAATCCTTCTATGTGGCACAGCTTATCACAAAAGGTTTCTCATCCAGGAAAAAAGAGGTCATTGTTCCCCTCTACTCGTCACTCATTAGACCCATTATAGAGTACAACGCCCCTTTTGGTATGTACCTTACAAAACATCTACAACAACTGGAAAAGCCGCAGAAATACCTCACAAAGAGGATTACCGGCCTCAAACAGATGCCGTATGCAGACCGTCTCAAAAAACTCCAGCTTTACTCAGTAGGCGATCTCTGCCTAACGTACAAAGCTATGTCAAACCCAGAGCTGTTGGACATGCTCCACTTAAAGAAATCCCAATCCCGCCGAGCTACATGCTCTAGGGACCTAAACCTTGTCATCACAATAAACCGAACATACTGGAGGGATAGATTCCTGTCCCAGAGACTTCCCATACTCTGTAACAAACTACCTATCTGTATCAAACAAACTCCTCATTAACACTCTTTAAGAAAAATCTTGATGATTGGATGGGAAATAGGAAATTCACCCCAGGGATCACCTCTGGGGCTCTGCTCTACAGGGGCACAAGAAAATAATTTTCTTGGGTGGCGAAAGCCAGGGTTCCTTTTTGGCTAGGCTTATATAGGCCCTAGGGCCAAGACCCTAGTACCCACCTATGACTAGGCTATTCCGATTCTGTATCATAGCTCAGAAAAATCATCTCCCTCGTCAGACCTATTTGTGCATCCAGTATCTCCAACACTGCATTCTGCAGGGAATCCTTAAAGTTTACCAACTCACCACACTCCCAGAAAATATGTTCCAGTTACCTGTTTCTTCCCCTTCACACCTCCAACATTTACTGTATACCTGAGGAAAAATTCTCTGGAGTCTACTTAGAGTATAAAAATATCTGTGTAAACATTTCCAGGCAAAAATCTTAAATCTTTTAGATTTTGTTGCATATTTGGGAGACATACATATGTCCTCCCATTGTTTCTTTCTGGATTGCTTATCCAGTCTCTCTTCCCAATCCTTTCTAACATCATCTGATTGATTCTTATAGTTATCTTGCAATATTTTATATGCTCTACTGATTATTCCTTTTTAGTGGCAGCTTTTGTTCTTGATTCTATTAAATATTCTACCAGTGCTGGCCTTTCATTTAGGACCCCCTATCTCTTTCTCTTTGCCTTTATTCTGATATCAATCCCTGATAGGGAAGGCAATCTCTAACATGCAGTCCAAATAAAATCTCAATGTCTTCCCATTCAGTCATATTTCCCTCTCTAGTTATTTGCTCCCAATACCTTGGTTCATTTGCCAGTTTTCTCCAATAAATTCTGCCCCCCTCTTGCCTATTGTCTATATCCCTAATTGCAGTCATCCCTATTGGCAGAATCTCCTTTGTCCATTCCCTTGTTGGTTTAGTTCTTAGAATATTTTCTGCTACTTTATGGATATAATATTCTGCATGATTATTGTTCTCCTTAAAGGCCTGCATCCAAAATCCCAGTCTCTCCTTGTTTCTTCAGCTTCCCTCGTGTTTCATCATCATCCCTTTCCACTGTGATTTATAGTTTTCTGTTTGTGATATGTGTAGGAGTCTTAACTGTGTAGCTCTGAAATACCCCTTTAGATTGGGTAATCCCAATCTGCCCTCGTCTACTGAAAGAATCATCGTATCCCACTTGACTCTTGCCATCTTCCCCTCCCAGATAAAGTCCTTCAGCTCTTTATTATTAATTGCTACCCACAACTTCTCCTCTGGTTGATAAAAGTATTCCTGAACTGTGTATACGACTAAAGGGACTACAAACATTTTAACTGCTTGTATCTTAGTATCCATATCTATATAAAAAGAAGTTATGTCTTATCATAACGTTCCATCTGTGTTGTTGATCTTCATTCATTCATTACATGTGGGTTCGGAACCGACCCTCTGTTTCGACTTGGCCGTGTACTAAGCCCTTGCCAGCCAGAAAAACTCTCGAGCTAAGCTTTACCCATAGTGCCCTTCTCCATATTACCTCAGATCGAGTTTGCTCAGAAGACAGGACAGTTAATAGAAAGGAAAGTGGAGGCTTTCTCTAAGTAAGTACCTTACCAGGAGTGGAAGGACCATAACCAAACCTCCAAGAGCCCTTGGAGGTGGATGGAGGGGGGGGGGGTTGTAATGAATGAATGAAGATCAACAAAACAGATGGAATGTTAATGTAAGACATGGCTTCTTTATCTGATGTTGTTAATCTTCATTCATTCCTTACATGTGGGACAGAGTCCCTAGCTACCTGTTTCCTGGGAGGCCTAAAGGAAGAACATTCTTGAGTACCATTGAGCTAAAGGAAGCTCTTCCCCTAGAAATTATATCCAATTTGTAATGCGTAATAAATGTATGAGGAGAGGCCCATGTTGCTGCTGTGCAAATGTCATCCATGGAAGCCCTGGAATGGAAGGCTACAGAAGTTGAAACTGACCTTGTTGAATGTGCTTTAATTCTTGCAGGAATAGCCATCTTATTTTCATGGTATATGTAGGTAATGCAATCTCTAAGCCATTTGGATAGGGTAACTTTAGCTACTGCTTTCCCCATCTTAGGACCAGAATAGGCAATAAATAATTGGTCAGATTTTCTGAAAGACTTTGTCTTGTCAAGATAAAAACATAGTTGTCTGTGAACATTAAGCAAATGCAAAGTATACTCCCCTTTATTAGAGAATTTTGGGAAGAATACAGGCAGGTCTATAGCTTGGTCAATAGCTAGATCAGAAATCACTTTTGGGAGAAATGACGGGTTTGTTCGTAAGGATACCCTATCCTTGTGAAAAATCAAATATGGACACTTCATACTCAAAGCTTTTAATTCCGATGTATGTCTAGCAGACGTAATAGTGACCATGAACAAGGTTTTCCAGGATAAGAATTTCAGATCACATGTGGCTGCAGGTTCAAAGGGGAACTGGTTAAAGATTGTAAGACCATTGCCAAGTCCCATGGTTCAACTGGTTGTTTTAAAGGGTGCTTGATATGCAGAACTCCCTTTAGGAAGGTTTTACACAGTCTGTGAGAAATTAATGAATTATGAAGAAAGCCATTATGGTAGATGGATATTGCAGACAGATGGACTCGAATAGAAGAAGCAGCAGATCCAGATTCAAGTTGAGTAGATAAATAGTCTAGAACAACAGGTACTTGTGCCGAGGAGGAGTCAATATCTCTCCCCTTGCACCAGAGAGAAAAACGTTTCTGTTTACTAAGATAAAGCCTTCTGATGGATAGTTTATGTGAAGCCAAAAGAATATGATGAACTGGAGAGGATAGGTCACTTTGCCTGGCAATCAGTGGAAGTGGAGAAACTAAGGTGTCAGCTTGAGACTAGATACATATGGGTGAATAAAACCCTGTGGATGTGTTACCAAGTCTTGGATTAGGTCCAGAACCCAGGGTTAACAAATTAGATGAGGCCACAGAAATGGGAACCAAATTTGACAAGGCCAGTAAGGAGCAATGAGGATCACTTTGCTTCTCAATCGAAGAGCCTTCTTCATGAGTTGTGGTATCAAGGGTAGAGAGGATAAGCATAGAGAAGACCCGTGAGCCAATCGTGTAGGAGAGCTTCCCTCGGTGACTCCCCCTGTGGGGGGATTAGGGCAAAATAGCTGCTGCCTTTGTGATTTGTGGGGGAGGCAAATAGATTGCAGCAAGGCTGATGCCAGCGACTGAAAATCTTTGCCGCCACTTTCAGATTGAGGGACCACTCATGAGGCAGGAGACTGCATCTGCTCAACTTGTCTGCAATCACGTTGGAATCCCCGGGAATGTGCATTGCTACAAGAAAGCGATTAGAAGCTATCACCCATTGTCAGATTCTCATGGCTTCCTGACATAAGGGGGAAGATCTGGTTCCCCCCTGTTTATTTATGTACCAGACTACTGACATGTTGTCTGACTGAATGGAAATTGTTCCTGAAGGGGAGGACAGAATGGAATCCTTGCAATGCGAGAAGCACTGCCCTCAGTTCCAGAACACAGATATGCAAATTGGCCTCCAGGGGCGACCAAGTGTCTTGGACTGTCTGTCCTTGACAATGGCCCCCCACCAGATCAGGGAAGCATCCATGGTCATTATGGCTAAGAGTAGAGTGGGGGAGATCCAGAGGATTTGATCCGGCTTCAGCCACCAGAGGTCATGTTTGCAAATATTGGTTATTCTGATCTTGTATAACATAAGAAGATCTAAAGGGAACCATTGAGTTATTAACAACCATTGAAGGCGTCTCATGTGAAGTTTCGCTAATGGGACCATCGTGATGGAAGCCGCCATCGATCCCAGAAGTCGTAGAATTGCACTTGGAACCCTGGTGTGGTTCAGAATTGTTTGGAGTTGAAGTCTCAGTCTTTGTAATCTGTGGGAAGGAAGAAATACCCGACAGATCGTGTGTCGAATTCTGCCCCTATTAACTGCAGCCTTTGGGATGGTGTATGTTTGCATTTGCTCTCATTTACAGTAATGTCCAAGTGCGTCAAAAATTTCCGTGTTTGCTGTATGAAGAACAACAGTTGATGCTCAGTTGGGGCGGTAAGGAGTCAATCGTCCAAATATGGAAACACCCGGAATCTTTGCAGTGTCAACTGAGCTGTCACCACTGCCATGCATTTAATGAACACTCTGGGGGCTGTAGAGAGGCCAATGGGCAATGCTTGGAATTGGTAATGATTGCCTCCCAACCGGAAGCGGAGAAAACTTTTGGAGTGTTTGTCCATCGTTATGTGGCAATACGCGCCCTGAAGATCTATAGAGCACATCCAATTGTCTTTTTCCAAAAAGGGAAGTATCGACTGTACCATGACCATCTGGAACTTTACTTGTTTGACAAATTTGTTTAGGCTGCTGAGGTCTGAAATGGGCCTCCAGTCCCCTGTTGGTTTTGGCACTAAAAAGAATCTTGAGTAAAATCTGGATTTTTGTTAGTCTGGGGCGACTACTTGGATGACTCATTTTTGAAGCAGCTTTTGAATTTCTATTGCTGCAAATTCCCTTTAACTGGGTGGAACGTTGGGAATATGCCTGGTTGGCTTTGGTTTTGAAATGAAGGGAATGTGATATCCTCTGATTATTACCGACTGCACCCAAGAATCTGTGGTTATCTCTTGCCAGGCAAAGTGGTGCAGAGAGAAACGACCCCTAACTGCCTCCAGAGCCAAGCAATCGGGCCGCTCTTCAGGAGCGCTGATAGGGCTGTCCAGAGAAAGGATCTCTTGATCCCTGGTTACGTGGACCCCCTCTGCCCCTAAAGGGGCATCTTCCATTAGAATTACCCCCTCTGTCCCGGAAAGGCCCTTGGGATTTTCGGTACCACATCTTTCTACTCCGGTTGTTCCTAGAGTAGAGTCTCTGAGAAGTAGACAAATGGACACTTAAAGCAGACCGGGTCTTTCTGCATTTTCACACCTGGCCAAGGTATCCTTAACTTTAGAGCCAAACAGGGATGAGGCCTCTATGGGGGTGTTAAGGAAGGAAGACTTGAAAGGATCATCGAAATTGCAAAGTCGCATCCAGGCATGGCGTTTAGCCACGACTCCAGCACCTGCAGCTATTGCCGCCCCTTTGGTTAAGTGCGAAATCAACCTCATGGATGAATTGGAAATGGACTCTAGGGTGGCGAGTTGTGAGGCAACCTTGTCTCATACTTCATCAGACACTGCTCCTGGAAGCGTTTTGGAAAGCTTTGAAATTAAGTCTCTCTGAAGACATGTGAAGTGTGCCAAGTAGTTCATAGACCTGATTGCAAAGGTTGCTGAAGAAAAGATCCATTTCCCTATCCTTTCGCCCGAGACTCCCTGTTTGGGGGATAGACAGTGGAGCTCTCTTCAGCGAGCTCTTTCTTTGTGGCTGCCGCCTCAACCGAAGCATCAACAGGAAGACCTTTGAACCAATGAGGTTGATCTTCTGGTGGGGAGAGTATCTTATCTTGCCTACGTGGGACCGGCTCACTGGCATCAGATGTTATCCTAGCCTGCTGCACGATATACTGAACAAGTTCATCTGCAGGTGGGGGTCACCCACGAGGTAGAGGGTTTGGCTCGGAAAGCCTGCAACAATATGTTTTCCTTGGGGGAAGGAGTGCTGGACTTCCAGTGAAACTGGATGTTTAAGGAAAGGACTGTACTGCTGTCCGTAGAAAGGGTCCAGTGATGAGGAATATCTGGTCCTGGGAAGAAGTTCATCTCTCTGAGCCGAGGTCGAAAGACCAATATGAAGTTCAGGGAAGGAAAAGACTGGTTCAGGAGTGACTATTGTTGCCACAGAGAGATGTGTCGGAGCCAAGGCAGTTTTCATAGTGGTTGTCGGAACCGAAGTTGGTGCAGATGTAGAGATCAGAGTAGACAATGTGGTAGGTGCCGTGGGCAAAGTTAATGGTGCAGTTGCAGAGATCGGAGCAGATAATGAGGTTAGTGCCAATGGAACAGATGGCGCCGATGAAATTGCCTCTTTCGGAGCAGAGATCGGAGCCAAGGATTTCAGCCTCAAAACCGAAGACTCTTTATGCAATAACTTGGGAATCTTAGGCCTTGGTTCCGATATTTTCATCTTATGAGGAAAAGCAGGAAGGGACTTACTCCTCTTTTTATCATCTTTCTTCGGTGGGGGTGAAGCCTCCATCTCAGAGATCACCTCTGCAAATGGAGATTCCATTAAACCAGCAAGCATAAGTTTATTTCTACGTTCCACGAGAGTGTTGGAGCTGAAAATCTTACAAATATCACAAGGTGGTTTCTCCGATAAATACATGGCTGTCTACGTTTGACATTTTCCTGTCACAATTATCACATCTTTTAAAGCTGGTAGTCGTTTTCTTTTCAAACATATTTTCCGCAAAGTGTATATTAATTTCCAAACAGGAAATCACACAATCCAAAAATAATGGTAATAATAATAAAGATCCACAACAAGAAAAAAAAACAACACAATTCCTAAGTGTAAGTAAGGAAGTGAAAGAAAAGAGGGTGTACCAACTATGGTATGGAAAGACTACCCAACTGGGTAAGGGAAAGTACTAACAATGATAGAATTACCAAACCGGTAGAAAGACAGAAATAAAAGTGAAAATAGGGCACTAGCAAAAGGATTCAACAAAAAAATGAGTAAGTATAGAAAAAGGGTCTTTTAAGGAAGAAATTCTTCAGAACTTATCGAAAAAATATACACTTAGCTGAGAGGCTGTCTGGCATGTCTTGTTTCATACGCAGAAAACGAGATCTGACGTAATATGGATAAGGGCACTATGGGTAAAGCTTAGCTCGAGAGTTTTTCTGGCTGGCGCGGGCTTGGTAAATGACCGAGTCAGAACCAAGGGTCGGTTCCGAACCCACATGTAAGGAATAAATGAAGATTGACATCATCAGAGCAAATCTTCCATTTTCTCAGTTTTTGCATTATCTTTTATTTAGTCTCTTCCCACTTATCCTTAGCTGACACACTAGAATCATTTTAAATCCATGCTCCTAAATATTTCATTTTATCAAGTCCCCATAAGTATTGGTATTCCTGAACCAGTTCATGTGTGGGTACATAATTTATCTCTATTGCCTTTGTTTTATCTTCATTAATTTTGTATCCCCAAAAGATCTGAAACTGTCTTAAAATGTGACACAGCACTGTAATGTCTTTTTTTGGTTTTGTCAGGTACAAAATAATGTCATCTGCAAATAAAGCCAGCTTTTCTTGAGTACCATACCAATTACAATCCTTGAGTTTCTGAATCCCTTGTTTTCTTTGCCAATGATTGTAAGTATAATGCAAATAATAAAGGGGAAAGAGGACACCCCTGCCTGGTTCCTCTGCTGAAGGAGAAATTATCAGAGAGAGGACCCCACCCACTTTAATTTTGCCTCCAATCCCTCATATATTCTCCTAATCAGCCTTATTTTTTTCAGGAAATGCAAATGCTTCCATTGTCCTGCTCCTAAAGTCCCATCTTACTCTGTCAAATGCTTTCTCTGCATCAGGACCCACTAACAACACTGGTATTTTCTTACATTCTGCTTCCCTGTTAATGTTGTCAAATGTTTGCCTCTCCTCCACAAAACCACATTGATCCATATCTGTCATTTTTGGGATTACTTTTGCCATTCTTTTAGCTATTATAGACATGAATACTTTATAATCATGGTTTAGTATGGAAATTGGCCTGTATGAAGCTGGATCTGATGGATCCTTACCCGCATTAGGTGTTACGGCTACCACTGCTTTCTTGCAGGGCGGTGGTATTTCTCCTCTTAAGTTATTGTTAAACAAAACCTTCCAGATATTTATCAGTTTTTTATTTCCTCCTAGCTTCCAAACTTCCACAGGAATGCCTTCTATTCCTGGGGACTTTCCTGTAGATTGGTTATACATAATTTTTTATCTCATCTCCTCCTGTTCTGATTGTTAGTAATTGAGCCTCATCTACCTCTAACCTTGGCATATTTAATTCTTCTGTAAACATTTCCATTTGTATCTTTTCTTGATTTTCATATTTCTCTGCTTTATAGAGACTCTCATAGAATGTACGAAATGTTTCTAATATCTCTACAGGATCTCTTGTTACCTTCTTCGTTATACGCTCCCTAAGTTAAGTTTGGCGACAGCCCTTTCTACTTTCTGTTGTCTGAGTTGTTATGCTAAAAGTTTTTTTTTTTTTTTTTGAAAAAAAAAAATATTTTTCATATATAATAATAATTAATATTACAGTCTTCTATATAGATAAATGTTATAACATTCTATATACAATTGGCTTGAACAATTAATAATGTAAAAATAAGACAAATATAAAGTGTAGGAAAAAAAAAAATATTTGAACAAACAATAACTTCAAATAAGTTGCACATGAAGGATTAGTCTGAGTCCAGTTCTAATGTCTCAATAAGAGCAAGGATTTTCACCCAAGAATTGTTAGTCCATTTTCTAGGAACAATTCTCTGTTCTTTGACTGATTTAAAGTAACACAGTTTCTTTCAACAATTTCAAGAATTCTTCAGTAGTGAGTTCTTATATTGGCTTCCATTTTTTTTGTGCTGTAGTGTTATCAAAAAACAACAAGCTTTCTAAGCTCGTGCATATTATCGAGGTAATCCTTTATTTTCTGCCTAGCATTCTGCAGTTGATCCTCTTTCTGCAATACTTTCACTTTTGTCAGTCCCTCTAAATAATTCTTGTTACTTCTTAACCATAGTTCCCTTTCTTTTATTTCCACCCTGTTTTAAACTCCACCTTAATTTTATCCCACTCCCTAGCTATATTTTTCAGAAGAAATTGCTATCTTCTCTAACAGCTCCTAAATATTCTCTGCTATCCATTCCTTGAATTCTTCTCTTTTCAACAGATAGGGGGGAAGCGCCAATGTCTCATTTTTATTTCATTATCCTGTGCTTTTATTTTAGCTATTATTGGCGCATGTTCTGTAATAGTTAATGGGTGGGTATCAAGACCTTCTATTAAATGCACCTGTTCCTGTGAAATGTAAAGTCTGTCTAGCCTAATCCACTTTTTTTTATATCTTGGGGAATAATTTGTTAATTCACTCCGAATTCCTATTACTGAATTCACGTGTTGCATGACAAATATTTTCATAAATTTCTTCAAAAATCTACCCTCCTTTGTTATATTTTCACTTTTGGGTCCCCCAGATACATCCTTAATTCTGCAAAACAAGCTCCAGTCCCCACCTATAAGTAATATTCCTTTGTTGAAAACTAATTATTTCTCCCAGAATCTTCCTAAGCTCCATTACATTAGTTGTATGTAGAATGTAAATACATGCCAGTGTAATTCTCCTCCCTTGCCAGTAGTCTCTTAGCACTACAAATCTGACACTACTATCTTTTTTATCTTCTGTCAGTATTGGAGTTCATTTTAAAATTAATGTAAGTACTCCTCTTTTCCCTTGTGCCAGGTATTCTGCTGAATAACCATCCTGAAAACCTTTCTTTATCAAATTCACATGTTCATTTATTTCTAAGTGTGTCTCCTGTAACATAGTTATTTGCAGTCTACATTTTATGCTCACATTTCCCTGATGTTGATGTGTTCCCACCTGAAGGTGTCTGACCAGGTGCCATGCACCCTCAGGCTGCCCAACGCAGATTGGAAGCATCTGTGCACATCTCCTGAACTGGGGAAAGGGTTTGTAACAGACGTCTTGGGTTGAGTGTGACTTGATCCAACCACCAAAGGATCTCCTTCCTTAGGCATGGAAGGAGGGGGATGTTGATGTCCAAGGGGTGTGAGTACTGGGTCCAGGTACCATTGCAGTTTTCTCACGTGGAGTCTTGCCAATGACAGCAGTGGAATAGTGGAAGCCATATGATCCAGTAATCTGAGATACTGTTTGGCTGTCATACCAGTGGCGTTGAGGACTGAGAACAGGTATTGCTTTAGGTTTTCCAGCTTTTGGGGTGGAAGGAATCTTGAGCTACAATGAAAAGCTCCTGCAAGTACAGCAGGTGCACGGCCCCAAATTACTATATCCACAAAAAACTCAAAGGCATAAGGTGTCTACAAGTAAAAATAATTTATTGAAGCATATATAGGCAAAACAGACCAGTTTCGGCCCAATTATTAAGCCTTCCTCAGTGGCTTAATAATTGAGCCAAAACTGGTCTGTTTTGCCTATATATGCTTCAATAAATTATTTTAACTTGTAGATACCTTATGCCTTTGAGTGCTGGCCTGAGTTTTTTGTGGAATGAATGTTCTCATAACATCTGTCCTTATTCTGCACCCCAGGGAAACTTGGTCCTGCAAAGGATTTAGGTTGGACTTGGGGTAATTGATGTTGAATCCTAGTGTGTGCAAGACTGAGATAACTTTGTGTAGTTGGTATTGTAGGGATCTGGAACATTCTGCCTGTATCAGGAAGTTGTCCGGGTATGGAAAAATTTGAATCTGTTGGACCCTGCAATAAGCAATCACTGGAACCAGACACTTGGTGTACAACCTGTCCTCCCTGCCAGAAAAGGGAAAGGGCTTTTACTCTAGACTCTTCCTAGTCCCAAGAAAGGATGGACCATGGAGACCTATCCTGGATCTCTTTCACCTCAACCTTTTCCTACAAGAACCCACCTTTTGTATGCTTACTCTCCAGACCCTCCTTCCCTTGGTAATGCCGGAGGGATTTCTAGCCACCTTGAACATAAAGGATGCCTACCTACACATCCCTATAAGACCCAGTTACAGGAAATATTTACATTGTTTCTGTGGGTTCCTCACATTTTCAGTTCTATTCCTTGCCCTTTGGACTGTCTACAGCTCCAAGAGTATTGGTTCCTTGAAGAAAGGAGGCTGTCTATGACTGGCTGGAAAAGAGGGAGCTGGTCTTTGGGTGGCTGTGGGTTACCTCTTAAAGAGGGGGGGGTGATCCCAGGTCTTGAAATAACTCTTTTCTATAATGGACAAGTCCCACCTGTCTGAGGTAATGCTTTGTCAAACTGGAACACAGTGAGAGAGCCTTAGGAACAGGGGAATGGAGTCTGGGGCTGGGCAGCAGAGACAGGTAGTCACAGGCTTCCTGCCCTGTCCTGAAACTGAGGTTTCTTTGCAGGAGTCTGACAAGGCTTGGAAGGGGTCTGCTACTTCCTGGATGTTCATCGTGTTTCACTGTTGCAGTCATTACACTTGGGTTATCCTGCTGGCAGGCTATCCACAGTCAGCCTGAATTCCAAAGTCCTGGTCCGGCGTCGGTTGCTGTCACCTCTTCCCTGATGTCAGAGCGCCAGGGGTATATAAGATGCAGCCGACGCCATTTTCTCCAGTCTTTCTTGCCACGCGGTGCCCGAAGCAAAAGCAGTTCGCAAGTGCCGGTCAGCCGACTCCTGAGATTTTCGAAATTGAATTTCAGATCCGAAGTCTTCTATAAGGCTATGTACCCCGTTGGGGAAACTTTTTTCTTGCTCCAGACCGATGTCAGAAAAAGTTAATAATTGTATTTCTTGTGGGAAGCAAATACCTCATAAGGATTTTCATTCTTACTGTATTACTTGCCTAGGCCCTGACCACGATGTTGCTAGTTGGCAGTTTTGTGCTAGATTTAACCAATGCACTATTAAGCGTCGGTACGATTTTGCTTTTCATTACTTTGGCCAAAGGTTTAATTATATAATGCCGTCGGAACAACCGACGATCGGAATTCATAAAAAGCGCAAGGAGAAAGAAAAGGGCAGGCATCCGAGGTCCATAACCGACGACGAAGCCTCTTCTAGGCCAGTCGCCGGTTCGCCGGTGCTCAGTGAGGCGCTTTCACAGCCTCTGACACCCACTACCTCAGAGCCACAGGCCGCCTTCGACTCCCACGTGGAGACAATTAGGCCTCTGGATACTCAAGGTATTGGCCCTTCGAAACTAATCCCTCAGATGGGTCCGGAGCCGCTGAGCAGGCATCGGCTTCTGAGGGTGTTTTCAGACCTACACAGCTTTATATCAAGCCTACTTCAGCATCCAAGACAAAGTCAAAAACAGTTTAAAAGACAAGAAAACAAGAACAGCATTCTCCAGGACAGACCTCTATGCCTAAGAAACAGATGCTCAAAATGGCCGAAGACCTAATTACTTTGATCAGGGGTTCCCATCCCCCTCCTGATAAGAGGCCTAGGCAAGATACTGAATATGATTCCTCTGATCAGGTTTCCATTTCCTCTGACTCCTCTTCAGAACAGGGATATTCTATTCCTCCCTATGAGCATTCTGATGCTGAAGAATCTATTCCTTCAGCTTCTCCACCTGAGGATTACTCATTTGGGGAAACCCTGCATACCATGAGGGAGCATTTCCACTGGGAGAGCCAAGATTATTCAGATTCTAAAAAAAAGCTTAGAGATTTTGTTCTATTACCTCAACACAGACCTCTTGCAATTCCACCTGTTCTAGACATTGTAGATCATGTATTTTCAATGTCCGGCCTGTCTCCTGACTCTTTACCTCCTGCACCTGTTAAGCCAGACAGATACTACAGGGTTCCAGATTCTTATAAATTTCTATATGAAAACCCTGATGCTGACCCAGAAACTATTTCTCAGGGTCCCAAAGGGGTCAAGGCTGCTACTGCTAAAAACCCTGTCCCCTCAGATAGAGATTCTAGGGCACTGGACAGATGGGGGAAAAAAGTCTACACTTCTGCTACCTTGGCTGTAAGGGCTTTAAATTGTCTGTTCCATATGCTCAAATATCAGCAACCCTTAATGTCTTTGTTAAAACAGAAAATGTTGACAAATTCTGAATGTTCTGAGAACAAAGAATTGCAGGATTTATTGCATGCAGCTGAACAAGTGGGAAAACATACGTTGCAATGTGGTTATGATTCACTGGAGGCTTCTTGCAGGGTCGCTGTAACAGGTTCTGTTATTAGAAGGCATGCTTGGTTAAAGGAACAGACTCTGCCTGATCATGTTAAAGCAAAATTATTGGATGCTCCATTACAGCATGATACTTTGTTTGGTGTTAGGGCAGAAGAGGTGTTGAAGAAAATGGAGGATAAAGCTAAATATATGCAGACAGTGAAGGATTTCTTACAGGTACAGCCACCCAGATGTAGCAGGAACTGGCCTTCTAAGAATTGGTCCTTTTCCGTGTCAGACAGGCCACAAAGAGGCTGATACAGACTCCCTAGAGGCAGGCAACAGCCCAAGGGTTCATGCAGGCCCAAACAATGGGGTGCTTCTACCTCCAAAAGCGGAGAAGACAAATCACAGCCATATAGGAAACAGTCCCAATGACTTCCCTCTGCCAATCGCAAGCATTTCTCTTTTGGCAGCACCCTTAGGGGGGAAGCTAGCACTTTTTTCACAAAATTGGCACACGATCACACATGACAAATGGGTCTTAAACATAGTCTCTCAGGGCTACAGGTTCCACTTTCACACCCTTCCAAAGGCAAGAGGTATGCCAGACCTGCCACACACTCAGTGGGCAGAGGCACAAAAACAAGTAACATCTCTCATGGACATGAAGGCCATTCAGCCAGTGCCACAACAGGAGCAGGGACAAGGATTTTACTCCAGACTTTTCTTAGTTCCAAGGAAGGACAAAGCATGGAGACCAATTCTGGACCTGTCTATTCTAAATACTTTTCTGGACGTACCAAAATTCAAAATGTTGACTCTGCAACAGCTTCTGCCCATGCTGGGAAAGAAGGCTTGGCTTGTAACTTTGGACCTCAAAGAGACATTCCTGCATGTCCCAATCAGACAATCTTGCAGAAGATACCTCAGATTCATAGCTGGCTCAATGCACTACCAATTCTCTGCACTGCCCTTTGGCTTATCTACTGTGCCCAGGGTCTTCACAAAATGCCTGGCACCAGTAATTGCATTTTGCAGACAAAGAGGAATTCAAATATATCCCTACTTGGGCGACTGCCTTATTCAAGCAGAGACCAAAGACATTCTACTAAAGCATCTGGCGTTTGTAAAAAGATTACTAATTTGCCTAGGGTACACAGTAAACGAAAAGAAATCAAAGCTAGTACCCTCTCAAGAGATAATATTCCTGGGTGCAAGCTTAAATACAACTGCCCAGATGGCTTATCTCATGCTAGACAAACAAAGGCAACTGACATTACTTCGAAAGCATGGCAACAAAGACCCAGTTATCTGCAAGAAAAAATCTGCAGGCTCTGGGCTACATGGCCTCCTGCATTCTGTTAATTCCATATGCAAGACTGCATATGAGGAAACTACAATGGTATCTAAAAAGTGTTTGGACTCAACATTGCCACAGCCTGGAATCATTAATTTCACTCATTCCCTGCCTGCAACAGGAGTTTTGATGGTGGGCACAGGCCTGTCACCACAACAAGGGACAGCCATTCACTTTACCCACAGCCAGGCAAACACTAACAACAGATGTGTCAGATTATGCCTGGGGGGCCCACATGGCAGGAAAATGTATTCTGGGCACATGGCCCCCCAAGCCAAAGGCATCTCCACATCAATCAAAAAGAGATGCTAGCTGTACAAAATGCCCTGACAGCCTTCAAGGACCTACTTCATCCAGGACAGCTGCTGATAAAGACAGACAACACCACAGTCATGTGGTACATAAACAAGCAGGGGGGCACACATTCCTACCCCCTCTGCAGACAAGCCATGATTTTGTGGAACACAGCATTGACCTACCAAGTACACCTGCAAGCACAATTCCTGCCAGGAAAAACAAATGCTCTGGCAGATGAACTAAGCAGAAACCTTATGGATCATCACAAGTGGAAACTAGATCACAAATCTTCAGCATGATAACAAGGAAATGGGGATGTCCAGACATAGATCTTTTTGCATCCCCCCACAACTGCCAACTTCAGAGATTCTGCACAAGGACTTATCACAAACAAGCATGGAAAGTGGATGTCTTGTCATTCAGCTGGAAGAACCTTACAGCATATGCCTTTCCTCCACTGCCTCTCCTCCCACAGGTACTCCTAAAGGTCAGACAAGAGAAGCCACAAATGATACTAATTGCCCCAGATTGGCCACGCCAACACTGGTACCCAATCCTAAGGAGGATAGTGTAACCATTCAGAATACTCCTCTCTCTAAAGTGGTTATGGATGTTATTTTGGAGGCCAGGAGGCCCAGCACCAGGAAATCTTATGCAGAAAAATGGAAGAGATTCTGTGCTTGGAACCAGGCGCAAGGAATTGACACGCTTGTACCAGATATTCCTCAGATTTTACAATATCTGACTGAGATGCTGGACAAAGGCCTATCCTTCTCGTCAGTTAAGATCCATGCCTCTGCCATTTCAGCTCATTACAATACTGAACCACCATTTTTTTTTCACATCCATTGTTTAGGCAGTTCCTCAGGGGGGCCAAAAACATAAGGCCTCCAAGGAGAGCACGAATACCTGCATGGGACCTCAATTTTGTCTTGGAAAAACTCACACTGCCTCCTTTTGAGCCAGCCAATACAGCTAAGATAAAATTCTTATCATGGAAAACAGCTCTGCTCTTAGCAATAACTTCAGCAAGAAGAGTCTCAGAGTTACAGGCATTAATGGTTGTGGAACCTTTTATTATCTTCCATCCGGACAGGGTTTCTCTATGAACAAACCCAACATTTATGCCTAAGGTAGTGTCCAGTGTGGCTCTTAACCAAACCATTCATTTGCCTACTTTTTATCCAAACCCACAGAATAAAGGGGAGAGACTTCTGCATTCCATGGACATACACAGACAGCTACCCTTCTCCTTGGGCAAAACTAAAGTTTTCAGAAAGACTGAGCAGCTTTTAGTGGCATATGCTGCAGGATCACAAGGAAAGGCTATCTCAAAGCAGACTGTTTCAAAATGGATAGGACACTGCATTCATTTCTGCTATTCACAACATGGCAAATCAGTGCCTAAGGGCATTAGACCACATTCTACCAGGGCAGCAGCCACCTCAGCAGCCTTCTTCAGAGGAGTACCAACCAAGGATATTTTGGAGGCTGCGACTTGGACTTCAGTGCACACTTTTACCAAGCACTACCACTTACCTCTTTACTCTAAATCCAGAGCAGGCTTTGCCACTGCAGTTCTGCAGGGCCTTATAGCCACTCCTAATGCTATTTAGACCCAGCTGCCCTACCTCAGCTTTGGGATTCAACCAAAGTGTAATGACTGCAACAGTGAAACAAGATGAACATAGTACAGTTGTGTACCTACCATAAATGTAGATGTTCGAGTGTATTCACTGTTGCAGTCCAGGTTACCCACCCACCATTCCCCCTTCTTTGCTGGGACTTCTCTGTACTTCTCTATCCTATACAACCTATGTGGTGTATTTGCTTGTAGATGAAGGTATTTTGTATGTTAGTGCATGCTTTTATTAGCAATGTTTTTATAGCCTACCCTTGTGGGGGCACCTGACATCTGGGGCAAGAAAAACTGAAGAAAATGGTGTCGGCTGCATCTTATATACCCCTGGCGCTCTGACGTCAGGGAAGAGGTGACAGCAACCGATGCCGGACCAGGACTTTGGAATTCAGGCCGACTGCGGGTAGACTGCCAGCAGGATAACGCAAGTGTAATGACTGCAACAGTGAATACACTCGAACATCTACATTTATAGTAGGTACACAACTGTACTTTCTCTTTCTGCTCCTAGAAAGGGGGGTTGGAGCAGAGTGTTTTCTAATTAACTGGGTCTTGGTGGGGTAATTCCCATGAAATTTGGGGATAGGGGAGAAGAACAAGTGTTTCAAGTCCTGGAGTTCCTTCCCCTTTTGTAGAAGGGTCTTGAATAGCTCAGCCACTTTAGTCCCAAAAAGGGCAGAGTAATCCAGGGGAGCGTCCAGGAGTTTGGCCCTAATATCATCAGGTAAAGGCTGTAGTCTTAACCATGAGTATCTTCTAAGGACTGAGGCAGAGGCTGCAAATCTGGCAGAGGCCTCTGCAGCATCATAGCTGCATCTGATTGAATGTCTTGTGACTTGAGAAAACAATGAGATAAGGCTAGCTAATTGAGCTTTGGAAGGTGAGTCATGGAGAGCTGCCAAAAGACCTGAGTCAAAAGGGCCAGGGTATACTTAGACATATGTATCTGGTAATTTACTGCCCTAATGGCCAAGGTAGCAGAAGTGTAAACTTTTTTGCCAGTGCGCTCCATTGCCTTACTGTTCTTCTCTGTGGGAAGGACAGAGGTGGAGGGGAAGCAGTCTGGATGGTTTATCTGCAGAAACTGAAACAGTGCCAGGATCTGCAATGGGACATTTAATTAAGACTTTTGCCCCTTTGGGGACATTATAGAAGCTGTCAGGCCCTCGAGGGGCAGGTAGTTGGGAATCAGGATTCACAGAGGCCGCATTGAAAGCATCCAAGAAGGCTGGCAAGACCGGAGGAATGGCAGAAGGAGCAGGAGTGTCTATCTGCAAGAGCTCATAGTATCTTTTTTGGACCTCTGACATTTCAGAGGAATTCCACTTAAAATATTCCCTCATTTTTGAGATGGTCTAACCAAATGTGAGGTCCTCTCCTGGGGAGTCTGTCTCAGCAGAGTCCTCCTTTGGGGAAGCATACCCAAGAGGGGATGGCATCTGAGACATGTAAGAGAGAGGGAATCCTCTGAAGAGGAGTCTGAGGAATCCTCAGCTTCATTTTGGAGATTGTCCTCGACCTGAAGCCTGGGACTAATAAGTGGGGGAGCAGTCAGTGGAGAAGCAGGCATAGCAGGCCCTAGGGTCATAAAAACATTCAATAGGCTCTGGGAAAAGGCCTGCCAGTCAGGTTGGCTTTCTGCAGGGGATGGAGATATGTTTATTCTTTTGCTCTTTTTTCCGAGAAGGCCTAGAGGGCATAGGGCCCAAGGAGGCCCTAGATTCTGTTTGCTCTGAAGCAGTGGAAGAGCCTGTCTGGATGGCCATAACAAGTCGTCGGCCGATGTCTGCGAGACCTCCATGGATGTGCATTCCACCCTAGGTTCTGTGGCCTCCCAAACGGTACCCACTATACATATATTGGCAGATTCCGAACATTCCTCCAGGTAAACATCGGTCACAGGAGGGACATCGGGTGGAGGAGGTGCAACAGCAGGTTCAGGCCTAGAAACTTTGCTGTTCTTTTTGGGTGGCTCTACAGTCTGACCAGACAGCCCTTCCATCGGTAGCGCCAGGTGTTTAAGATGCTGGTTTTCTAAGTAAATATTAAGGACATCCAGATGACTGTGGAATGTTTTGTGTATGAACACCTGACAGATCGAGCAAGTTTGATGGTCATGTGTAGGTCCTAGGAAGAAAAGGCAGAGCTCGTGGGCATACTTATGAGGCATATGACGTCGGCACCTGCACTTTCCTTTTCTGAATGACATGAACCTAAACAGGCATGCAGTGACCCAAAAGAATCAGAAAAAAATGGCCCCAATGGGGTACTTATCTTTTAAATTCAAAGAAACGACAGTAGGGATGGCAGGAAGAACTGTCGTTCGACTGGGGGGAGGGGTTCAGTTTTGGGAAAGGGCATGTGCAGGCATCACTTTTATGGCCCATGCACCCTCGGCCAACATCAGACATCCCACGTACCTAGCAGTGACTAGAAGCCTTTGTATACTGGCTGGACGTTTGGGTAACTAGCAGAGGATAACCCAAGGGTTTTGAATACTGTGACATAGGAGAGTAGGACATCTATGTTTATGGTAAGATTTTGCACAACTATTCTATCTCTTTAAAGCTTCTTCCATTTTTTCCAGCATTTTGTTGTTTGTGTTGATATACTTCATCAGTGTTTTGTTTATTTTAACCAGGTCTGTATGCAGTTGTCTTATATCTTCCTGTAGGTTACTGGAAGTCATGTCTGAAGATTACATTGCTTTTTCCTGAACAGCTGCAGAACTCTCCCCAGTCAGTGTTTCTTCCTCACTTTTTGTAGCTTTTTTCCAGGTTTTCTGTATTTCTTTATTCCTGGCACCCAGGCAGTGCACTTACTAGCCACTTACTGAAATTTACCCATAAACACAAGTCTACTGGTTTTCTCTGCTAAATTTCTGTTTTCACACTGGGAGAGCTAGAAACAAGCCCTTATTCAATGTGCAACCATCTTGGAAGTCCAACGTTGTATGTACCCGAATTGGTAACATTTTATACTGAAATACATTCCAGATACAGATTTGTTGTATCCAGGACTGTATGTAAGCTTCTGAGCCCCCCAAGCCTTTCTGTGTTGGAGGGAAGCCGTCTAGCTTATCAGTTTGAGTGGTAAGCACTAGGTAACCTGTCTACCACATAAGGAGTGGTTCTGGCCCAGAAATTGTAGTTTTTGGCCGTTTGGGAAATCTCTTCCATGTCTCTCAACTTTATGATTTGAAAGCCTGCATTTGCACTTGTTTCTGTCCTGTAACTCGTCTAGTTCATATACAGATTCTTAGTTTTAGCACTTAAATTTGCTTATTCGTGCTCAGCACTTGTTCAGAACTTGTAAGCACTAAGTAAGCTACTAATTACTATAGCACTCAACCTTCCTCATTACCTAGAGGAAAACAGTTTTTGTACTTTCTTTTCTCACTTGCTTAGAGAAAAACAGCTCTTGTACTTACTTTCCTCACTTATCTAGAGGAAAATAGTTTTTTATTCAGGCATGTCCAAGGGTCAGCTCCCAGTGTTCTCTCCTGTCTAGCTGATGAATCTGGGCATCTTGAGGCAATGTAGAAATTGCCTGATGTACACAGACAGCCCTCTCCTCCTACCACCCAACACTACAACCTGTGAGAGATGCACTTATTTAGCCAAACTGGAGGTAAAGCTCTTTCAAGCCAAGACTGAACTTGACAGTCATGAGGAGAAGGTAAACATTTGCACCACACCACACTCATCACATAGTCTCACTAAATCTACACCACCAAAATCCACACATAGTAACACAAAAACATTCGCGGAGGCTCTCAATAATAATCTGTCTAAGCAACAGAGACCACCAAAGCAGAAACGCAAGTAACCTCCATCCCCCAACACAACCCAAATGACACGTAGCCCACAGAATCATTGTGCCACTCAACCACAGCCAATAAGGCAAAACAGCGTACCCAACACACTAGTCATAGGTGACTGTATAGTCAGGCACACTGATGGTCCCACTCACCAGGCTAAACAAGGAGAAGGTTACTGTCAGTTGCCTGTCAGGTGCCAGGATCCGCCACATAACCCACACACTCAGGTGACTCCACAACAAGTACAAATATGACTCTGTCATTGTCCATGTTGGTGTGAATGACCTGAGATGTACCTCCCTGGACTACATGAAAAGAGACATGGAAGAGCTCTCCGATCTTGTAGCCCAGGCAGGTATGACCCTAGCCCTGAGTAGCATTCTGCCATTGCCCAGAATGATACTGCAGTACAAGGACAAAATGACTTCAACAATTGGCTAAGCTTCTGGTGTCATTCTAAGGGGATCCAGTATTTGTCTGCTTGGGATGACATGGTCGACTGACCACGATGCTTTGCCAGAGATGACCTGCACCTGTTGCCCCTGGGATTCCAGATACTGGCTAAGGCTCTTGCTGCTCCTATAGTGCCTTTTTTAGGCAAGGTTCAAATAACAATTTCATCACTGTAACAGGAACAGGCAAGCAAAAACTGAGGGTAATGCTACTCAATGCTAGAAGTCTAAATCTCAAAATGCACTCAGTCATGGCACTCCTTAAAATGGAGAACATCGATATCTGTGCAGTGACTGAGACCTGGTTCAAGGCTCCAGAGAGCACCCCTGCACTACCAGGCTATAATTCATACCACACTTTTCGGCCGTGTAACCTGGACCGAAACACCAAAGGCAGAGGTGTGTCCATATTCATTAAGGATATCCACACCACCAGGCTAGTTGCTCAGCATAATGCATCCGAGGTTATCCAAGTGCAACTAACTCTGGGCAAAACTAGAATCCAAATTGTAGCTTGCTACAGATCCCCCACCATGCTCCAGGATTCCCACTCCTCTTTTCTTGATGTGCTGGAAAATATTAGGGTTCAACCAAACACCCTAATAATGGGTGACTTCAACTATCCCACCATTAACTCGGAAAACTACTTGTGTACCAACTCCTTAGCTCAACGGTTTCTGGAATTCATAAACTCCAATGCCCTGGATCAACTTATCCACACCCCCACCAGGGCAACAATATCCTAGACCTAGTCATTACCAAAATGAGTGACCGGTGTTCCACACCTGAAGTCAACTCCTCGTTGGTCCAATCCGACCATAAGCTAATCAGCTTTGATATCCACATCCTGTCCCCACCCCCATTAAGGAAGCCATGATAAAAAATTTCTCCAAAGCCAACTTCATGCTTCTTAAGACAGAAGTGGTGAACTTCATGACACCCATGCAGGTGGACAGTACAGTTACAACTGCTGAATCCTACACAAATGCACTTTATAAGCACTTACACGAGTGCATGGATCGTGCTATCCCAAACAGAACCAAGACGCTATCCTCCAAAAAAAGGAAGACAATATGGTGGTCCCCTGCCATAAACAAACTGTACAACAGAAGGAAGAAACTGTTGAAAAGAGAGTAAAATCCCATGAGTGGAGGAGCTCCCTGGTCAGCCTCAGTAAAAAGCTGAGATCCCTTATAAGATCCTCCAAAGCTAGCTACGAAAACAAAGTCGCCACTAATTCTAAGGACAACCACAAAGCATTCTATAGCTATGTCAAGAATCTCGATGGCAACACCCAGATCTGCTGTGAGTTACAGCACAACGGCACGAAAATTACAGAACCAACTGATATTGCCAACATCCTGGCAGATAGGTTCAGTGCTAACTTTACCCCCCCCCCTCACCCCCTAAAGGGCCCATATCTGTACAGGAAGAATGCAGGGTCCCTGTAATCACAGCTACGCAGGTAAAAGCTGTACTCTCTAAATCCGAAAACACAGCATCCATGGGACCGGACAACATCCCAGGCTGTGTTTTACACGAATTTCAGAACGAACTGGCTCCCCACTTAAGCACCATGTTCAATAATAGCCTCGCATCAGGCTTTGTGCCCACTGAATGGCGCACAGCAACAGTTATCCTACTCCACAAAGGGGTAGCCCCCACTGATCCCAGGAACTATCGACCTATTAGCCTGACGAGCCTGGTCTGCAAGGCCATGGAACGTATCATCATGGAACTCATAAACAAAGACATTGGTAACCTCCAAACTCTGGATCCCACCCAGTTCGGGTTTGTGAAAGGCAGATCATGCCTCCTGAACCTGATCGACTTCTTTGAGGCAGTCACCAAAGCAATAGATGAGGGTAAGGTGGTTCACACAGCCTATCTTGACCTTGCCAAGGCTTTCAACACCATCCCCCATTCTGGAATTATAGCTAAACTCACTAAACTAAGTATAAATCCCTACATCACAAGATGGGTTGCCAACTGGCTCACTGATAGACCCCACACTGTAAAAGTTGCAGACTCCAAATCTGACCTCAAAGCAGTGACAAGTGGAGTACCACAGGGTTCCGTCATGGGACCTCTCCTGTTTGGTATCTACTTCTCTGAAGTACAGGTTAACAGAGAAGGCCTCTGGCTAACGAAGTTCGCAGATGACTGCAAACTAGGAGCCATAGTCAAGTTCCCAAATGATGTGGACATCCTATAGAAGGGCCTCGCTGAGATAGATGCCTGGTGTCAGAGCCATGGCCTCAAGCTCAGTGCCAAAAAGTGCAGTGTCATCCCCTTTGGTAAAAACTCTGTACCCGTGAACTACCACATAGGCAGCAGTCTATTTAACACCGAATGTGTGATAAGAGACCTTGGGACCCAGGTGGACAGCATTTTCTCCTTTGATAGTCGTATCACCACAGTAGTCAGGAAGTCCTTCTACATGGCACACCTCATCATAAAAGGGTTCTTATCCAGGAAAAAGGTCATTGTTCCCCCTCTACTCGACACTCATTAGACCCATTATAGAGTACAACGCCCCTTTTGGAATGTACCTCACAAGACATCTGCAGCAGTTGGAAAGGCCACAGAAGTACCTCACAAAGAGGATTACTGGCCTCAAACAAATGTCCTACACTGACTGCCTCAAAAAACTCCAGCATTACTCTGTAGCATATTGCCTACTCCGAGGTGATCTCTGCCTAACACATAAAGCTGTGTCAAACCCAGAGCTGTTGGACATGCTACACCTAAAGAAATCCCAATCCCTCCGAGCTACACACTCTGGGGACCTAAACCTTGTCACCACAATAAACAGGACATGCTGGAGGGATAGATTCCTGTCCCAGAGACTTCCCATACTCTGGAACAGGCTACCCATCTATGTCAAGCGAAGTTCTTCATTAGCACTCTTCAAGAAAAATCTTAATGAGTGGATGGGAAATAGGAAATACACCCCGGGGATCACTTCTGTGTCTCTGCTCGACAGTGGCAGAGGAAAATAACTTTCCTGGGTGGTGTAAGCCAGGGAACCTTGTTGGCTACGCTTACGTAGGCCCTTAGGCTGATAGCCTAGTACCTACCTATGAACCTATGAAATAGAACACTAGGAGTTGCAAAGGCTTTTTTTTTTTGTTTTGTTTTGTTTTTTTAAGCAGAGGAAGTGAGTTGTATCTGCCAGTATCCTGTTGTCAGGTATCTAGCCTTTCCTGGGTTCTCTGTTAACTCATCAGTTCTTGGAATGTGATAATTCTTGACAATTGTATATGGTATTCAGTATCCTAAATTCATTACAGAATCTAATACTTCCGTCACATTTAGGAATTAGCAAAAGGAGCAGCCCAAAAGTGCTGTGTAACTCTCCAATCACTCCTAGCTTGAGTATCTTGAGTAGTTCTTCTCCTACTAATGTTTTTCATGACTATTGATACTCTAATGTCTCAGCCTAACCTTTTATTTCTGGTGTTGTCTCTGTGTTCTCCCAGAATTTCTAAAAACACTCCTTTACGTCTTCTTTTAATTGTACATGTTTTGCACTCTGTTACTTGTGCTGATAGTCAGCTCCTTGTAAATTATTTGGTCCATTCATTCTTGGTGGGGTGAGAGCTGTTCTTAGCCCAGTGGACAATGGACGCATCATCCTGGCAGCTATTGTGGTATTTTTATTTTTAGTATGAGTTAATACTGATGTAGGCTCTACATCACCACTGAAGGGCCAACTATACCTGTAATACAGAGGCATGCCTGCTCCCTGACATGCTTTTGCAAGGGCTGCCACATGAGGTGGATTCACCCAAGCCCCTCCCCCTGGCACTTACAGGGAGTGGACTGTGACATGCCCCTAGACCACTATGTTACCACAGTGGGAGGAGCCACCACAATCCTCCATTCCAGACTAGCTTGCCAAAACAAGTTGCTAAGCTCGTGTTCACTCCTTCCCAGCTCTTCTAGTTCCCGAGCCACAAGTCAGTCTCTGGTCATCTAGGTAGCATTTAAGACTTTATCCCCCTGTACCACAGAACTAGGGTAACACTCCTTTACTTCTTCGTAGAAGTTCTGTCACTTGAAATTTACTCACTTTCTGTTTCTCTACTTTTGACAAGGATTTGTCTAGCTGTACTACAGGTAGGAATTCTCTGGTCTCTTCGATAATAATCTCAGCTTACAAGCTAACAACACAAATGTTCTTGTTCTTTCTATGGTTTTACTACATCAGGGGATAAATTTTCTCTCTTTTTCTTTCCTGGTGATCTAACCTAGTAGTTTACTGTGTTTTTTATTCTTTGTCACCTGCAATGGTCCCTGCTACATACTAAGAAATAGATTCTCTGTTGAGGTCACTAACATTAACAATGGATCATTTGGGTTAAATTATTTTAAGTTGGATATTTTTATTAGAAACCTGTTGCATCTCATGAGCTATCTGCATGTGTCCCTTTGCTTTGGGAAAACAAGCTTTAGTCTGTCCTTCAAACTAACTTAATGTTCTATCACACTTTTAAATATTGTTTTCTTTTTCCCAAAGTTTCTTTAGCAATATTATGCAGTTGATTGGGATACCTGACATGCAAAATTTCGAACAGCTTGAAAGCAGTTGAATCTTGTGGCACCTGCTTAATTGCAGACACTAAACTGGATAACAGCTGGTGCAGGTTCTTGCCCTCTGTCTTATTTTATTGAACCTTTGTACTAACTCATCAGTCTGTAAACAGTTAACTCATATTTTCAGCTGACTGATTTTAAAGCATTTAGATAACTTAAGTACCCTTGACATAATGAGAGTGCTTTGATTAGTAAGTATCTCTTTAAGGTTATCCACTCTAGGGAGTTACAGTACAACTTCTGTGGCAGTGGTGTTAAGTATTAGCTTTGTGTAATGGCACTACTTCTAAAAATGTTGTAGCGTAGTCCATTGTTGCTAGCACTGATAGATTTTAGCAGTGGCCCCATGATGCCCACATAAAAATGTTTAAACCCTATGCCCAAGATAGGCAGTTGGATCAATGGAATTCTATTTCTAGGATTGGGTACAGCTTTCTGCATTCTGAGAAAGAGGCATAGTCTTACAAGATTTGTCGGTCCTTTGTTCATAAGGCATTGTGGAATCATCTGTCCTCCTTCACGATTTACCTAGAGAACCAGTGACTTAAATTGTTGGTTAAGGATACCATTGAAGGATCTTCCTGGCCCGAGGGCCAGCCTTTTGCAAAGAAAAAGGCCAAGAAAGTCTAGTCTGATTCTTGGCTGTACCACCTCTACCAAATGTCTGTCTTGAGACTGGTGAAAGCCTGGAGGTTTGTCTGGTTTCTTTCTTGGATTCATCTGCTGTGACCACTTCAGAGGTCAGCATGGACCCAATGACACGCACTTCTATGGAAGTTTTGTAGACGTCCGCCTTGGATGTACAGGGGAACTGCAGCTAGTTATTACTGAAAGGCCTAGGGATGTTCCTCAAATTTTAGTGAGGGAAGAGGTTCCAGCTACCATTATTGAGTGCCATCACCCCTCCAAAATTTTTCAAAGCTGTCATCCCACTCAAGAAGCAAAATAATGAACATATTTTGCCTGCTCCAAAAGATCCTCAGAGTGAATGGCAAAACTTCACTCAAGGCCTGTTTAATCCCCTAATGGTTGTTTAGCCCCCACAAGGTGTCTCTGTTCCTGCATCCCGATTCTTCTACCCCTCTTTAGAGACCCTCAGAGCAGGATTCTTCTTCTGAGGAGGATGTTGATTCTGATGAAGGGTCCCTGGCATATTCTTCCCAGATTCCTTCGCCACTTGACTATGATTCTCAGGAAGTAGAGTCTATGAATCCCGACTCTCCTTTTAAGTAGATTTCATTTGGTGATGCTCTTTCCAGAATGATAGAATTTTTCAAATGGGTCTGTTCTCAAGTATCTGATGTTCAGAAGCGGTACAATGAGTTTCTAGAAATGGAGTCTCCTACACCGTTTGCTCTTCCTCCTGTTTTTGCAGCTTTGCTGGATGCCTTTTCCACTACTTCTCAAGCTCATGACACCCAGCCTCCTGCTCCCAAAAAAATCTTATGGGTTTTATAAAGTGCCTGAGGGCTGCAAGTTTCTTTGCAAGTGCCCCTTGATGACCCCTCTGTGGCATCAGTGGCTTCTGATAAGGCTTTCAAATTGTTACCGTCCACTAAATTGCTGCCATCTGATAAGGATAGCAGAACCATGGAGAGACTGGGTAAGAAGGTGTGTACTTCTACTATCCTAGCCTTTAGAGCTTTTAACTGTCAGACACATCTGAGTAGGTATGTTTTGGCTCTTCTATGTCAACACTGTCGGGCTTTTTCTGATTTCCCTGATTCTGACTTGAAGGCCTCTGCTCTTTTTGTTTGGGATGTCCTCCCAAGTAGCCCACCATTCCATTAAATGCAGTTATGATGTGGCTGATGCTTCATCTAGGGCTGCTGGTTTTGGATCTGTTTTGAAGAGGTATTTCTGGCTCAGACTTCAGCTTTTGCCTGATGATGTCAAGGCTAAACTGATGGATGCTCTTCTGGATAATAAACATTTGTTTTGTGCTGCTGATGTGGAGTTGTTTAAGTCCCTGCAAGAGAAGGGCAAGGCCTTGCAGTAGTTGAAATATATTTTTGTTTCCCCTGTGCCCAAGATGTTCATCGTGTTACCCTGCTGCAGTCATTACACTTGGGTTATCCTGTCGTCAGGTGGTCCTGCAGTCGGCCGGATTTCCAAAGTCTTGGTCCGACGTCGGTTGCAGTCGCCTCATCCCTGACGTCAGTGCACCAGGGGTACATATATTGCAACCGACGCCATTTTCTTCAGTCTTTCTTGCCACGCGGTGCCCGAAGCAGAAGCAGTTCGCAAGGGCCGGTCGGCCGACTCCTGAGATTTTCGAATTCGAATTTCAGGCCGAAGTCTTCTATAAAGCTAAGTACCCCGTTGGGGAAACTTTTCTTGCCTCAGACCGATGTCAGAAAAAGTTAACAATTGTATTTCTTGTGGGAAGCAAATACCTCATAAGGATTTTCATTCTTATTGCATACCTTGCCTAGGCTCTGACCACGACGTCACTTCTTGTTGTTTTTGTGCTAGATTTAATAAACGTACTATTAAAAGACGATTTGATTTTGCACGACACTTTTTTGGCAGAAAATTTAATTATAACATGCCGTCGGAGCTTCCGACTACCGGCGTGCACAAAAAGCGCAGGGATAAGGACCGACAGCCCAGGCCTAAGCCCGATTCCGAGGCCTCAGTTGATCCGGTCTCCGGTTCTCTGGTTATCAGTGAGGCTCCGGCGCAGCCTCTGACTACCGCAGTTCAAGAAACCGAGACCGCTACAGATATTTTGACGGAATGTACTAGGCCGACACAGCCTTTTACTTCAGGCCCTACCGACGATTTACCTTCAAAGGACGTCGGTGCTTCTGAAACGCCATCAGTTTATGAAGGCGTTTTCAGACCGACGACTCTTACAGTCAAAACGTTTTCCAAGTCAAAGACCCCTTCCAAACCGAAAAAGGCTTCACTTCAGTCTCCTGTTCAAGGCCCTATCCCTAAGAAACAGATGCTCAAGATGGCTGAAGATTTGATTTCTCTTATCAGGGGTTCTCAGCCTCTTCCTGACAAAAGGCCTGGACTAGAGGAAGAATCTGCTTCCTCTGATCAACTGTCTATTTCTTCGGATTCCTCTGAGGACCAAGACTATTCCTTCTCTCCTTATGAAGATTCTGATGCTGAGGACTCTATTCCCTCAGCTTCCCCTCCAGAAGATTACTCTTTTGGGGAAACTTTACACACTATGAGGGAACATTTTCACTGGGAAGGTCAGGATTACTCTGATTCCAAGAAAAGGCTCAGAGAGTTTCTTTTACTCCCCCAACACAGACCTCTAGCCATCCCTCCTGTTTTGGACATTGTGGATGATGTCTATTTAGAATCCAGTTTCAGCCCTGACTCTCTGCCTCCTGCTCCGGCCAAGCCTGACAGATACTACAAAGTACCTGATTCCCACAAATTTCTTTACAAAAGCCCAGTAGCTGACCCAGAGACCATCTCCCAGGATCCCAAGGGGCTAAGGCATCCATGGCTAAAAATCCATTACCTTCTGAAAGGGATTCAAGAGCACTAGACAGATGGGGGAAAAAGGTTTACACCTCAGCCACTTTAGCTATGAGAGCTCTAAACTGTCAATTTCATATGCTTAAGTATCAGCAATTTCTGATCTCTCAGTTAAAACAAAAGATAACCACCCTCCCTCAACAATCTGAATTGAATGAAGTACAGGATTTGTTGCACGCCACCGAGCAGGTAGGGAAGCATACCTTGCAATGTGGGTTTGATTATTTAGAGGCCTCCTGCAGAGCAGCTGTCACTGGATCAGTTATACGTAGGCATGCCTGGTTAAAGGAACAAAGTCTGCCTGATCATGTTAAAGCAAAACCACTAGATGCTCCCTTACAGCAGGATGTTCTTTTTGGTGTTAAAGCAGAAGAAGTTTTAAAGAAAATGGAAGATAAGGCAAAATCTATGCAGACAGTCAAAGATTTCCTACAAGTACAACCCCCTCGCTTCAGCAGAAACTGGCCAACAAAAAATTGGTCCTTTCCAGCCACTGACAGGCCTCAGAGGGGTAAATACAGGCGCCCAAGGGGCAGAGGACAACCACAAGCTCAGTATAAACCTCGCCAATGGGGCACTCCAACCCATAAGGGAGGAGAAGACAGGTCTCAACCCACCAGAAGACAAACTCAATGACTTACACCTCACCTGGCCAAACAAAACTGTTTTGTCAGCCCCCCTGGGGGGAAAGCTAGCACTATTTGCAGACAACTGGCACATGGTCACAAAGGACAAATGGGTACTAGACATAATTTTACGAGGATACAGATTCCACTTTCACACCTTGCCAATAAAAAGAGGAATGCCAGACCTGCCACAAAATCAAAGGGCAGAGGCTCAAAAACAAATTACAGCTCTCATGAACATGAGAGCCATTCAAAGGGTACCAATTCAAGAGCAAGGCCAAGGATTTTACTCAAGATTCTTCCTAGTACCCAGAAAAGAAAATGCTTGGAGACCAATTCTGGACCTTTCAATTCTAAACACTTACTTACAGGTTCCCAAATTCAAGATGCTAACACTACAGCAGCTAATTCCCATGTTGGGCAAGGAAGCATGGCTGGTAATGTTGGACCTCAAGGAGGCATACCTGCATGTCCCTATCAGACAAAGTTGCAGAAGATACCTCCGTTTCATTGCAGGTTCAACCCATTATCAATTCTCTGCACTGCCCTTTGGCTTATCTACTGCGCCCAGAGTATTCACAAAATGCCTGGCACCAGTAATTGCATACTGCAGACAAAGAGGAATTCAGATATACCCATACCTGGACGACTGCCTCATTCAAGCAGAAAGAAAAGACATTCTCTTACAACATCTGGCTTTTGTGAAGCAACTACTGAATTGTCTGGGGTACACAGTAAACGAAAAGAAGTCAAAACTAGTATCCTCACAAAAAATGACATTCCTGGGTGCCAGCTTGGACACAACGGCCCAGAAGACTTATCTTACACCAGACAAGCAATTACTACTGACTCAATATTTCAAAACAATGGCAACAAAGACCCAATTAACTGCAAGAAAAATTCTGCAGGCTTTGGGCTTCATGGCATCTTGCATTCTGATAATACCATTTGCAAAACTGCATATGAGGAAATTACAGTGGTACCTAAAAAGCGTATGGTCTCAACACAGCCACAGCTTGGACACAGTGATATCTCTCATTCCCTACCTTCAACAGGAATTTCTATGGTGGGCACAGGCATGTCACCTCAACAAGGGTCAGCCTTTCACCTTGCCCCCACCCAGGCAAACTATCACAACAGATGCTTCAGACTATGCCTGGGGGGCACACATGGCAGGGCAATGCATTCAAGGCCTATGGACTGCAGAACAAAGAAAACTGCACATAAACCAAAAAGAGATGCTAGCTGTACAGAAAGCTCTGACAGCCTTTAAGGATCTACTACAGCCTGGACAACTTGCAATAAAGACGGACAACACCACAGTAATATGTGGTACATAAACAAACAAGGGGGCAGACATTCCTACCCTCTTTGCAGGCAAGCAATAATTTTATGGAACACAGCTCTGGCCTACCAAGTCCAGTTACAAGCTCAATTCTTGCCAGGACAGAAAAACACATTGGCAGACGACCTAAGCAGAAACATCAAAGATCCCCACGAGTGGAGGCTAGACCCACAAATATTTACAATGACAACTCAAAGATGGGGCCTACCAGATATAGACCTGTTTGCCAGTCCTCAAAACTACCAGCTGACAAAATTTTGTACAAGGACATTCCACCATCAAGCTTGGAAAGTTGGACGCTCTCTCCTTCAGTTGGAAAAACCTGACAGCATATGCCTTTCCTCCATTACCTCTTCTCACAAAGGTTCTTTTGAAGGTCAAAAAGGAGAAACCTCGAATGATTCTCATAGCCCCAGACTGGCCATGCCAGCACTGGTACCCGCTATTGAAGAATATGGCTCACAGTCCACCATGGATATTGCCTCAAATACCTCATTTGCTCACGCAGCAAGACAAGCAGATTCTACACAGCCAGATCAAAACCTTAAACATGGCTGCATGGCAAATCAGTTAAGCAACCAACCAGCCCCTCTTTCACAAGCAGTGCTGGATGTTATTCTAGAAGCCAGGAGGCCAAGCACCAGGAAGGCTTACTCGGACAAATGGAAAAGGTTTTCTGCTTGGAACCAAGCTAAGGGCCAAGACACAACTCAGCCTCATATGCCTCACATTCTGCAGTATTTAGCTGCGATGTTGCATAAAGGACTTTCCTTCTCCTCAATTAAAATCCATGCTTCAGCTATTTCAGCTCACTACGACACAAATCCACCTTTATTTTCACATCCTCTCCTAAGGCAGTTCCTCAGAGGGGCAAAAAACATTAGACCACCTAGAAGAGCTCCTACACCAACATGGGACCTCAATTTTGTTCTGGAAAAACTAACGTTACCTCCCTTTGAACCAGCTTTTTCTGCAGACCTTCAGTTCCTATCTTGGAAGACTGCCCTGCTCCTGGCAATAACTTCTGCTAGGAGAGTTTCAGTATTGCAGGCACTTATGGCAGTGGAACCTTTCCTCATTTTTTACTAAGACAGAGTGTCTCTACGAACTAATCCTTCCTTCATGCCTAAGGTGGTTTCCAGTGTAGCTCTAAATCAAACCATCCACCTACCCACTTTCTACCCCAATCCACAGAACAAAGGTGAGAGACTCCTGCATTCCTTGGACATTCACAGGCAGCTTCGTTACTACTTGGACAAAACTAAGGCTTTCAGAAAAACTGACCAGCTCTTTTTTTCCTATGCTACAGCCTCTCAAGGGCAGGCCATATCCAAGCAAACCATTTCTAAATGGATAGGCCATTGCATCAGATTCTGCTATACCCATCATGGGAAACCAGTTCCTCCTACCATTAGATCCCACTCTACCAGGGCAACAGCTACCTCTACAGCCTTTCTCAGGGAGTTTCCTACCAAGGAAACCTTAGAAGCTGCAACTTGGAGGTCAGTGCACACCTTCACCAAACACTATAATTTACCTCTTTATTCTAAGTCCAGGGCAGGCTTCGCCACTGCAGTTTTGCAGGGCCTCATTGCCTCCACTAACACTCTATGATGCCTCCACCCTACCTTAGCTTTGGGACTCAACCCAAGTGTAATGACTGCAGCAGGGTAACACGATGAACATAGTACAGTTTTGTACCTACCATAAATGTAGATGTTCGAGTGTTCACCCTGCTGCAGTCCAGGTTACCCTCCCTCCAACCCCTCTGATCTACTGGCTAATCCTCTGCTATGCCTTACTGATGTATTTGCTTATAGCCGAAGGGATTTTGTGTTTGTACAGTGTTCACACCATTTGGTACTGATTTGGATCACCTTTTTGGGGTCACCTGACATCTGGGGCAAGAAAAACTGAAGAAAATGGCGTCGGTTGCAATATATGTACCCCTGGCGCACTGACGTCAAGGATGAGGCGACTGCAACCGATGTCGGACCAAGACTGTGGAAATCCAGCCGACTGCGGGACCGCCTGACGACAGGATAACCCAAGTGTAATGACTGCAGCAGGGTGAACACTCGAACATCTACATTTATGGTAGGTACAAAACTGTACTATTCAGAGGAATTACCATGATAAGCCTACTTTTGTACGTAGACAGTCTTGTCCTCCCCAAAGGTAAAAACGGTGGTAGAAGGGCTCCCCCAGCTAAGGCTACCCAAACTCTTCCTTCTCAGAAGCCTCCTTTTCCTGAAAAAACAGTTGTTGTCAGACTATCCTTGCCCTGCTCTTCTCATTCACATTCCTCTTTCTGTCCATCTCTGTCTGTCCCTTCCAATTTGGCTACAGATCACCCAAGACTTCTGTGTTCTTTCCATAATTCACCAGGGTTATTATATATCTTGGAAGTATCTTCCCCTTTTCTGGGCATTCCTCAGCTTCTTCAGGAACAACTGCCGTTTTTTTCCAGAGGTGTATCAGGGCCTGTTGGCTCAGTGAACAATTCAGGAATTTCCATTTCCTAAATGGGGGGAAGGGGTTTTATTCCAGAATGTTTTTGGTCCCCAGGAAAGAAGGCAGCTGGAGACCCATTCTGGATTTAGCTCAGCTAATCACATTTTTGAATGTCCCTTCCTTTCAGATGCTGTCTCTTCAAACCCTGTTTCCTTTGCTCCTTCCTCAGGCTTTTCTAGTTTCCCTGGATCTCAATAATGCTTATCTACATATTGCTATTCATCCCCTTTTCAGGAAGTTTTTACATTTCTCTGTTTCCTGGGATTTTCAGTTCTCTGCTTTGCCCTTTGGCCTCTCTACTGCCCCAAGGGTCTTCACCAAATGCCTCGCTCCTGTGATTGCTTACTGCAGGCTAAGGGGGTTACAGGTCTTTCCCTACCTAGATGACCTACTTATTTAGGCCTCCTCTCCAGAGATCTTACTTCAGCATCTTCTCTTTGCCATTTCTCTCTTGCAAAGCCTGGGGTTCACTATAAATTTCCAAAAGTCTTTCCTGTCCCTTCTCAGGATCATATTTTTCTGGGTTGTAGGATCCATGCTGTTCCAATGCTGGCATCCCTGCCTTCTCCCAAGGCCTTAACTCTAATTGCTTTCTTTCATTTTCTTCTTCCCCTGGCTTCAGTCACAGCCAGAGAATCTCTGAGGGCTGTGGGTTACATGGCTTCCACCATTCCAATGCTTCCTGTAGCAAAGCTCCACATGAGAAAGCTCCAGTGGTTTCTAAAGTCAATTTGGCGTCAACACATTCATCCTTTAGATTTTCTAGTCCCTCTTCTTCCATGCCTCAAGCTGGAACTTCAGTGGTGGATTCATCAGTTGTCTCTCAACTCAGGGCTTTCTTTTCAACCTCCGCTCCCCCTCAGGAACTTTTCACAGATGGCTCAGACATGGAATGGCGGCCTACTTTGGCCCTCTGAATGGTGCAGAGCCTTTGGTTGATTCAACAAATGAAAGACCATATCTGTGTCAGAGATGCAAGCTCTTTTGCTGGCCCTTCAGTCCTTTCATTCTCTTTTTCTTCCAGAGCCCCTCAAGATTCTCACAGACAATACCATTGTGGTGTGGTATGTCAACAAGTGGGGGGGGGGGCAAGGTCTTATCTCCTATGCAGGTTAGACCTTCATGTTTGGGAGTTAGCTATTCAGTATCAAATGACCCTTCAGGTGGTTTAGATTCCCTCAGATCAAAACATAGTGGCAGAGTCTCAGAGCAGGTCCATAACACAGTCCCACTAGTGGATACTTCACATGGAAGTGTTTCTGGACATTGTCCACCAGTGGGGGAATCCTCAAGTAGATCTTTTTGCTTCCACTCTGAACAGACAGCTTCCTCTATTTTGCACTTGAGTCCCATGCCGTCTGGCCTGGAAGGGTGGACACATACTCTTTTTTTTTTTTGGAAGGGGATGTTTCTTTATGCCTTCCCTTCCCTCACCTTTCTCTCATTCCAGAAGTCCCGTTCAAGGTTCGACAGGATGCTCTAAAAATCTTGCTGGTGACTCCCTTTTGACCCAGGCAGCATTGTTTTCCTCACACCTCTGTTAAAATGCCAGGTTTTTGTGATATGAGACCACAATAAATCATTTCAAAATTTTTCTCACCTTTAATGTGACCTATAATCTGTACAGTTCAATTGAAAAACAAACAAATCTGTTAGGGGAATAAATGTAAAAAATAAAAAACATACAATAAGCTGGTTGCATAAGTGTGCACACCCTTAAACTAATACTTTGTTGAAGTACCTTTTGAATTACTTGCAGCATTCAGCCTTCTTGGGTAGGAGTCTGTCAGCTTGGCACATCTTGACTTGGCAATATTTGCCCACTCTTCCTTGCAAAAGTGCTCCAGATCTATCTGATTGCAAGGGCATCTCTTGTGCACAACCCTCTTCAGCTCACCCCACAGATTTTCTATTGGATTTAGGTCTGGCCTCTGGCTGGGCTATTCCAAAACTTTAATTTTCTTCTGGTGAAGCAATTCTTTTTTTGATTTGGAGGTATGCTTGGGCTCATTGTCGTGTAGAAAGGTGAAATTCCTCTTCATCTTCAGCTTTCTAGCAGACACCTGAAGGTTTTGGGCCAAAAGTGACTGGTATTTAGAACTGTTCATAATTCCCTCCACCTTGACTAAAGTCCCAGTTTCAGCTGAAGAAAAGCAATCCCAAAGCATGATACTGCCATCACCATACTTCACCATGGGGATGGTGTTCTTTTGCTGATGCAAAGTGTTCTTTTTGTGCCAAACGTACCTTTTGGAATTGTGGCCAGAAAGTTCAACCTTGGTCTCATCAGACCATAACACGTTTTCCCACATGTTTTTGGGAGACTTGATGCATTGTTTTGCAAATTTTACTCAGGGCTGGATGGTTTTCTGTGCAAGAAAAGGCTTCTGTCTTGCAACCCTACCCCCATAGTCCAGACATATGGAGAATAAAGGAGATTGTTGTTGTTGTCACATGTAGTACACAACCGGTACTTGCCAGAAATTCCTGCAGCTCCTTTAGTGTTGCTGTAGGTCTCTTGGCAACCTCCGTGACCAGTTTTTGCCTTGTCTTTTTCATCAATTTTGGAGGGACGTCCAGTTTTTTGCAACATCAGTGTTGTCCCATATTTCCTCCACTTTTTGATGACTGTTTTCACTATGTTCCATGGTATATCCAGTGCTGTGGAAATTTTTTGTACCATTCTCCTGACTGATACCTTTCAACAATGAAATCCCTTTGATGCTTTGTAAGCTCTCTGCAACCCATGCCTTTTGCTGTAGCAGGCAACTGAGTAAATGTCAGGAAAATCCTACTAGGACAGCTGAACTTTATTTGGGGTAATCAGAGTCTCTTTAACTGTTAGCAGGTGTGTACCCAAGAAGACTGAATGCTGTAATTAAATCAAAAGGTGCTTCAACAAAGTATTAGTTTGAGTGTGCACACTTATGCAACCAGCTTATTGTACATTTTTTATTTTTTATATTTTTCCCCTAACAGATTTGTTTGTTTTTCAATTGAATTGTCACATTAAAGGTGGGAAAAGTTTTGAAATGATTTATTGTGGTCTCATTTTTTTATATCACAAAAAACTGGCATTTTAACAAAGGTGTGTACAGTTTTTATATCCACTGTAACTAAGGGCTATCATCACAAGTTACCTCACAGGGTGGACTTACACAAGACAAGGGGTCTCTCATCCATCTCCACTTGGTCCACTCTTCAGCTGTCATTGTGGGTGGTAGGGTTTTGATCCTTTTCAGGCACCTTTTTTCTGAGGAGATGCTTCAGGTCCCTGCAGGAGGCCAGGAAACCCACTGCTAGGAAATATTTACTTATCCAAATGGAAGAGATTTTTTATGTGGTGTCTTTCTCATAACCTGGACCCACTTACATAGGATCATAGGCAGTTACGAGTCTATTGGTCCTTGGGCCCTTACGAGCCTAGCCATGATATACCCTTTTGTTCCCTTATAGGTCAAAATATATAGTATATATTTGCAAAGCAAATCTAACTGTCCAAGTTACGCTTAAATAGGGTCATTGAGGAACTCTGTTTAATGTGAATTGGGAGGTTGTTCCAGAAGAGTGATAACCTCTGAGAGACGTATCTGACTGTCCAACATGTCTTGTTAATGTTGCGGGCTAGGTTAAGGTCCCTAGAGAGAGTGAGTCTTTTCCCATTTGATTTAGAGATATGCAGCATTTCCATTAAGGCAGGGTCGGAGACTGCTCTGAAGGTTAGACACAAGTTACCTCTAAGCAATCTGTACACTGTAGAATACAGTGACAGGGCCTTCAGTCTGTCCATGTAGGTCATGTGTTAAAGGCCCTGAGTTCTTTTGGTGAGGAACCTTTGAGCTCTCTCCAGCTGTTGCAGGTATTTGGTGAGGTATATATAGAAGGGAGCATTGTACTCTATTATTGGTCTGATGAGGGACAAGTGCAGGGGATGCTATGCCCTTACTTATGAGATGTGCAGCGTAGAAGGTCTTCCTTACCACTGTAGATACAAGATGATCAAAGTTAAGGTTGCTATCAGTCTGCGCTCCCAGATCTCTCACCACTGGTTTTGAACTTAGGGGGTTATTAATAATAATGTAATTTGCAGGGACTTCTCATTTGCCGAAAGGGGTGGTAATACATTTTTTTGTGTTAAGTCCATGGCTTTGGCACCAATGATTTATCAGTGTAAGCCCATTTTGTAGTATGTTGACATTGTTGGGGGATTCAGTGATTGCACCCAGTTTGCAGTCATCAGCGAACTTTATAAGCCACAGGCCATTTGTTTTCACCTGGATTTCTGAGAAATAGATTCCATACAGTAGGGAGCCTAGCACAGATCCTTGTGTAACACCTCTGGTAATAGGTCTGCTGGTAGAGGTGGAATCCTCAACTTTGACTGTATGCATTCTGTCGGTGAGCCAGTTGGCTACCCATCTAATGACATATGGGTTACTGCACAGCTGGACGAGTTTCTTAATGATGCCTAAATGGGGGGGTTGTGTCAAAAGCTTTGGCTAAGTTGAGATAGGCAGCATGTACTGTTTTGCCTTCATCCAGGGCTTTGGTGACATTCTCAAAGAAGTCCACCAGGTTTAACAGGTATGATCTGCTCTTAACAAAGCCAAACTGGGTCAGGTCAAGATATCCTTGTTGATAAGGTCCATGATTCTCTCTATGGCCTTACAGATGAGCTGGTTAGGCTTGTGGGTCTGTAGCTCCCATAGTCGGTTGAAGGGCCCCCTTTGTGTAAGGGGATTACGTTTTCTGTTTTCCACTCAGCTGGAATGAAGCCAGTACTTAGACTGGTTGAAGAGAGTGCACAGTGGTTCCACTAACTCCTGTTTTTGACCATTTAGTAAGCAGCCTGGGATGTTATCCGGTCCTATAGAGGCTGTGTTTTTGGCCTGGGAGAGTGTGGTTATGACTTGCTCTTTGTAGGTAGCATTTAGAGGACTGGTGACAGGTATGCTTTGGGGTATGATTGATGAGGACGGAGGGGGGTGAAGTCTTCACCAAACCTGTGTTCTTGCAAGTTTGTGATGTCCTCAGGATTAGTATTAGTGGTATCGTCCACTATTAATTCGGCACAAAGCTGGGCCTTCCCTTTTAGATTCTGGATGTAGCTGAAGAATGCCTTGTGGTTATCCTTAGCTAGGGATGCTAATTTTGTGTCGTAATTAGCTGTAGAGAACTTTACAAGATGTCTAATTTGCTTGTTTAAGCTGTGGAGAGTGTTCCTCCTCTGCTGAGACTGTTCCCTCTTGTTCTTTGACAGCAGTTTCTTTCTCTTGTTGTATACCAGGATGGCTTGTTTTTTCGTGAGGACCTTGTTTTGATCCGTTCTGTTATCGCTGAGTCTATACATTTGTATAGATGTTTATGCAGGGCATTTGTTTATACCTCCATCTAGGAATCCTTGCTGTCAGTGGTGGCAGGGGGTTTGAAACAATTTATGTTATCGCTTAGGAGGCTGTAATTTGTTTTGGAGAAATGTTTCAACCTGTTTGCTCCTGGGGGGTCAGGTATGATCTTTACCTTGAACAAAACTGATTTATGATTGAACTTTACTAGGGAGGGTACCACACATGGGGTGGTGCAGTAGTCTCCCATGTTGTTGGGTACTAGGTCAAGGACATTAGAGACCCTTGTGGGGGTGCAGACTATCTGTTCCAGAGTATTTGTGTTAACAAAGTTCAGGAATCTTAGGGCGAGCGTGTTTGTGCTCATATATGTTTTCCAGTTGATGGAAGTTAAAGTTTGAGTTAGTCACCCATAACCAGGGTGTTTGGCTGTATTGTGAGTGACTCATGTAGGTCCAGGTAGGCGGTGTGATTTCTGTGATTTGTGCTGGGGGACCTATAGCTAACAGTGATGTGGGGGGGAGGTCTTTCCTACAGTTAGTTGGACTTGGAGTAACTCTAGGGAGTTGCACTGTTTAACCAGTTTTGAGGTGTATTTGTCTTTAATGAAGATGGATACACATCCTGCTTTGGTACTTCCATGTTCATTTTGCGGTCTGAACATGTGGAAGACATTGTAGTCTTGCATGGCCGGAGTACTGTCTGCGGCTTTGAACCATTTCTCTGTGACTTCACAGTCCAGAGTAAGGAGTGCTTCCAGTGAGTGCAGTTTCTGATTTAGACTCCTAGCATTATGCAGCATAACCTTAAATTTGTCTCTAGAGGATATTTTCACATTGGGAATTTTGTTCTTATGACATTGCCTAAAAAAGTCACTATGGGGGATGCAAGTACCTTTGCCAGTAAAAGCCAAGAGGTGACAATTCAAAATAAAAACGGTCAACAAACATTACTTACAAAGTACTTCAAAGCAAATGGCCATCAAACATTATTTACATAACGTATCAGATTAAGGAAATGCATGTTTTCAAGCCAAAACCTCAGCACTGAAATAAATAGGACATGCTGGAGGGACAGATTCATAACCCAGAGGCTCCCTTCACTCTGGAATAAAATCCCAGTCCAGGTTAGGCAGAGTCCCTCATTGACTCTCTTCAAGAGGAATCTTGATGAGTGGATGGGAGATCGTAGGTTTACCCCGGATATCACTTCTGTGTCACTGTTAGACAGAGGCACAGTATACTAACCTCGAAAAAGGGCATAGCAAAATAAATTTAAAATGGGTGGCGAAAGCCAAACACATTCTGGCTAGGCTTATAAATGCCCTAGGGCAGATAGCCTAGTATGAACCTATGAACCTATTGTGAGTAGAATCAAAAATACTATGTTAATACACTTGTACACTATCTTTAGTGGCCAGACTTAAGGTTGCATACTTCAAACTTTAGTTGTGGCACAGTTGCATAGTGTATTAGTTGCCAGGTAATATTTTAGGGTGGATTTGAATTGTTGCAGATTATTTAAAAGCCTGATGACATTTGGAAATTTGTTGCATGCCTTGGAGGTGGCGACTGAGAATAGCGAGTCGCTGTATTAATTATTAGATTTATTAGCAAAAGTTAGTTCTGAGGATCATAGGGTTTAATTTAGTACATGCCATTGGATGAGATTTGACAATGAGGGTGTTTTAAGTGGATGGTGAAGTATTTTGTGTGCTGTGGGCAGCTGAGAGAAGGTGATGAGCTGAGGAACATCAAGCAATTTGAGGGTATTGAGAGCTGTGCAGTGATAGGAACAGTTTTGAAGGCTGCAGCCAAATTTGCTAATTTTGTTGTAGGTGCTTTCTAGTTTGTGTTTGTTTGGACAGTTGAAATGTGTGAATATTGTTGAAGTATATAAAAGGGTAGAAAGAAAGCGAGGTGGCAGGCTGGCAGCTATTTGTTCTGTAAAGAGAGCCTAATTTGCAGTGCATCTTTTTGACTGCAGTATATTCCCTTACAACCTTGATTATATCCTTGTTTGCTCTTAAGTATTATATTCCCATTGTGCCTTTTGAAATGTTTATATGACATTTTTGTAGCTTCAGTAACTGAAGGTTACTTTCTTCATTAGCTTGCCTGGAGGTAGAGAGTACAGCATTTTCCACCAAAAGACTGTCAGCACTGCATCTCCTTCACTATTTCCCAATCAAGGGTAATTCTAAACAAACCTTACTTTCTGCTTTCTTTGCATTTATGTTGTTCTCCCTGTATCTTAGCATAAATTGACAACATCCTCTCATTTTATTTTCTCATTCTGAATTGCCGTTCGCAGAGCAAAGTTTATCTTCAGTTTTTACTTTTTTCCTTCTTTTTAGATACTTGTGGCATAAAATTTGTTTTACTTGAATTCTTTGTTGATGCTAGCAGAAATATGCTCAGAACTCTACATTCCCTGATCAAGTTCTTGTTTAATTTTACTCACTTTGTTCTTAGTGTTCTCAGTTAGGTCTTTCGACTTTTCCTGGATGTTCATCGTGCATACAGCTGCAGTCATAACAGATGGGTTATCCTGCCGTCAGGCGGGTCCTCGGTCGGCCGAATTCCAAAGTCTAGGTCCGGCGTCAGTTGTCGTCGCTTCTTCCCTGACGTCAGTGCGGCAGGGGTATAAAAGAACCAGCCGACGCCATCTTCTTCAGTCTTTCTTGCCACGCGGTGCCCGAAGAAGAAGCAAGTTCGCAAGTGCCGGTCGGCCAGCTCCTGAGATTTACAAAAATATTTCAGCCGAAGTCTTCTTGAAAGCTAAGTACCCCGTTGGGGAAACTTTTCTTGCCTCAGACCGATGTCAGACAAAGTTAATAATTGCATTTCATGTGGGAAGCAAATACCGCATAAGGATTTCCACTCTTTTTGTATTCCTTGCTTAGGCCCAGACCACGACGTCTCGGCCTGCCGTTTTTGTGTTAGATTTAACAAATGCACTATTAAGCGTCGGGCGGAGTTCGCCCATCACTATTTTGGTAAAAAATTTAATTATATTATGTCGTCGGATACTCCGACTCCAGTTTTGAGTAAAAGACGCAAAGATAAGGACCGACATACGAGGTCCACGACTTCTACTGACACCACGCTAAGGCCGACTACCGGTTCTCCGGTTCTCAGCGAGGCACCTACGCAGCCCCTGAGTACCGATGACACTTCATTACCGGTGTCTTCTGTGCCCGAGGTCTCAGGCTCCTCGGCCCCCATTCAGACTACAGATACCGATGCCACTTTTGGCGGGGAAACCCAGAGTTTAGACAGGCCTGTCATTTCTCAAGGTGTCTTCAGGCCTTCCTCCTTCTCTATTAAGGCTTTCACAAAATCTAAATCAGCCATGAAAACTAAAAAACAAGGATCACAGACCCCCTCTCAAGGCCCCATGCCTAAAAAACAGATGCTCAAAATGGCTGAGGACTTGATTACTCTTATCAGGGGTTCTCAACCCCCCTCGGACAAAAGGCCCAGATTAGAGGAAGACTACCCTTCCTCAGATCAAGCCTCTATTACCTCTGAACATTCTGAGGACCAGGCATATACTTATTCCCCTTTTGAAGACTCTGATGCAGAGGAGTCTATTCCCTCGGTCTCCCCCCCTGAGGACTACTCCTTTGGGGAAACCCTACATACTTTGAGGGAACACTTTCACTGGGAAGGTCAAGATTACTCAGATTCCAAGAAAAGGCTCAGGGATTTTCTCTTGCTCCCCCAGCATAGGCCTCTGGCTATCCCTCCTGTCTTAGATATATTAGATGATGTGTACACAGAAGCCAGCCTCAACCCAGATTCTTTACCTCCAACTCCTGTTAAGCCAGACAAGTATTACCGGGTTCCGGATTTGCACTAGTTCCTATACAAAAGCCATACTGCTGACCCAGAAACTATTTCACAGGGTCCCAAGGGAATTAAGGCCTCTACTGCTAAAAACCCATTACCTTCAGAGAGAGATTCCAGAGCATTAGAAAGGTGGGGGAAAAAGGTGTATACCTCGGCCACTTTAACCATGAGGGCATTAAACTGTCAGTTCCATATGTTAAAGTATCAACAGTTTTTATTATCTGAGTTGAAAAGTAAAATGACACAACCTGAGCAACCAGATTTAAAAGAGTTGCAGGATTTGTTGCATAGTGCAGAGCAAGTGGGTAAACATACCTTGCAGTGTGGTTTTGATGCTTTAGAGGCCTCATGTAGAGCTGCTGTTACAGGGTCTGTCATACGTAGACATGCTTGGCTCAAAGAACAAGCCCTACCAGATCATGTCAAAGCTAAATTACTAGATGCACCTCTTCAAAAAGATGTATTGTTTGGTGTTAAAGCTGAGGAGGTACTAAAGAAAATGGAGGAAAAGGCGAGATCAATGCAAACAGTAAAAGATTTCCTGCAGGTACAACCTCCACGTTTCAGCAGAAACTGGCCTTCAAAGAATTGGTCCTTTCCAGCCACGGACAGACCTCAAAGAGGCAGATACAGGCACCCGAGAGGTAGAGGGCAATCTCAAGGATCTTTCAGAGCCAGGCAATGGCAAGCACCAACCCCAAGAGGTGGAGAAGATAGATCACAGTCATTCAGAAAACAGACGCAATGACTTTCCCCTGTACCTGCCAAGCAAAGCTTTAATGGCAGCACCTTTAGGCGGAAAACTGGCATTATTCTCAAAAAATTGGCATATTGTCACAAAAGACAAATGGATCCTGGACATTATAGACAGAGGCTACAGATTCCACTTTCACACCCTTCCAAAAATGAGAGGCATGCCAAACCTGCCACAAAATCAAAGGGCAGAGGCACAAAAACAAATTTCAGCTCTCATGGACATGAAAGCTATTCAGGAGGTGCCTGCAAAAGAACAAGGTCAAGGGTTTTATTCCAGACTATTCCTGGTACCAAGGAAAGACAAAGATTGGAGACCTATTTTAGATCTATCCATCCTAAACACATATTTACAGGTACCAAAATTCAAGATGCTCACATTACAGTAGCTTCTTCCCATGCTGGGCAAGGAGTCTTGGCTGGTAACATTGGACCTCAAGGAGGCATACCTGCATGTCCCTATCAGACAAGATTGCAGAAGATACCTCAGATTTCTTGCAGGTTCAACCCATTATCAATTCTCTGCATTGCCCTTTGGCTTATCTACTGCACCCATAGTGTTTACGAAATGCCTGGCAACAGTAATTACCTTCTGCAGACTTCAAGGAATACAAATATACCCATATCTGGATGACTGCCTGATCCAAGCGGACAGCAAGGACATACTTCTGAAACACCTGGCGTTTGTAATAAGACTGTTGAACTTTCTGGGATACACAGTCAACAAAAAGAAATCAAAGCTAATACCCTCTCAAACAATAATTTTCCTGGGTGCCAGCTTGAATACAAACACACAGATGGCCTACCTCACGCCAGACAAACAAGGGCAACTATCTCAATACTTCAGCAAATTGGCAACCTTCATCAGGCTGACTGCAAGGAAAGTCCTGCAGGCTCTGGGATTCATGGCATCTTGCATCCTGCTGATCCCATGTGCAAAGCTGCATATGAGGAAACTTCAATGGTACCTAAAAAACGTATGGTCTCAACACAGCCACAGTTTGGAAACAATTATACCACTCATTCCATGTCTTCAAAAGGAATTTCTGTGGTGGGCTCAAGCATGCCAAAGAAACAAAGGTCTCCCTTTCTGCATACCTCAAGCAAATCAAATCATCACAACAGATGCCTCGGACTACGCCTGGGGGGCACACATGAAAGATCAGTGCATTCAGGGAAAATGGTCCCAAAAAGAGAAGCACTTACACATCAACCAAAAGGAAATGCTAGCAGTGCAAAATGCTATTATGGCCTTCAAAGATCTACTGCATCCAGGCCAGCTATTGATAAGGACAGACAACACCACAGTGATGTGGTACATAAACAAACAGGGGGGAACTCATTCATACCCCCTGTGCAGACTAGCAATGACCCTTTGGAACACAGCTTTGGAATTGCAAATCCAACTTCAGGCACAATTCCTGCCAGGGAAGGAAAACACACTGGCAGACTGCCTAAGCAGAAATATGACAGATCCACATGAATGGAAGTTGCATCCTCAGGTTTTCGCAAAGATAACTCGGGCATGGGGACAGCCAGACATAGATCTCTTTGCTACCCACAGAAATTACCAACTGAAAAACTTTTGCTCAAGGACCTATCATCCACAGGCCTGGAAAGTGGACGTACTCTCCTTCACCTGGACAACATTGACAGTCTATGCCTTTCCGCCTCTCCCTCTGCTGCCCAAAGTTTTATTAAAAGCCAGAGCAGAGAGGCTGAAAATGATTCTCATTGCTCCAGACTGGCCAAGACAACACTGGTATCCACTCCTGAAGAGCCTGACACATTCCCCACCATGGATCCTACCTTTAGTACCTCTTCTGTTGTCCCAGCACAACTTCAAAACTCTTCACAGCCAGCTCAAAACCCTAAATATAGCCGCATGGAGAATCCCTTGATTTCACAACAGACCCTCCTCTCCAAGGAGGTGCAGGATGTCATCTTGGAGGCCAGAAGACCTTCTACTAGAAAAGCCTACTCCGCCAAATGGAAGCGGTTTTGTGCCTGGAATCAGAAAAAGGGCCAGAATCCTTGGGTAATGAATATACCTCAAATATTACAGTACCTAGCTGAGATGTTAAACAGTGGACTTTCCTTTTCCTCCATAAAAATCCATGCTTCAGCCATTTCTACACAATACAACACAGATCCTCCTTTATTCTCTCATCCTCTCTTATGACAGTTCCTCAGAGGGGCTAAGAATATAAAACCCCCAAGGAAACCGCCAGTCCCTGCTTGGGACCTCAACTTCATACTGGAAAAACTGACCCTTCCTTCATTTGAGCCAGCTGCTTCAACAGGAAAACAGCCTTCCTTCTGGCTATCACCTCAGCACGCAGGGTTTCTGAACTACAGGCCCTCATGGCTGTGCAACCTTTCATCATTTTCCATCAGGACAGAGTTTCCTTACGAACCAACCCTACCTTTATGCCAAAGGTAGTATCCAGTGTAGCCTTGAATCAGACTATCCACTTACCTACCTTTTACCCTAACCCACAAAACAAAGGGGAAAGACTACTGTATTCCTTGGACATTCACAGACAACTACGTTATTATTTGGACAGGACAAAGCCATTCAGGAAATCCGAGCAACTCTTTGTGTCTTATGCTACAGGTGCTCAAGGAAAGGCTATCTCCAAACAGACAATCTCAAAATGGATAGCCCACTGCATACATTTTTGTTACTCATTTCATGGAAAAGCTGTGCCTTCAAGCATCAGGTCCCACTCCACAAGGTCCACAGCTACCTCTGCAGCTTTCCTCAGGGGGGTTCCTACCAAGGACATTTTGGAAGCAGCCACTTGGAGTTCAGTGCACACTTTCTCCAAATACTATCACCTTCCACTTTACTCAAAATCTAGAGCGGGATTTGCCACAGCTGTCTTGCAGGGCATCCTTGCTCCTCCTAGTTCCACTTAGTGCCTGCCACCCCTACTTAGCTTTGGGATTCTACCCATCTGTTATGACTGCAGCTGTATGCACGATGAACATAGTACAGTTTTGTACCTACCATAAATGTAGATGTTCGAGTGCTCATACAGCTGCAGTCCAGGTTTCCTTCCCTCCATCCCCTCTTAGGACAGGCCTTATGACAAACACCTTCTCATACAACCTATTTGGGGTTTTCTTTTATGGTGTATTTGCTTGCAAACTACTGTTTTTTGATTATTCTATATTGCATGACTACATAAGTTTATGTTTAGCCTTCCTTCTGGGGGCACCTGACATCTGGGGTAAGAAAAACTGAAGAAGATGGCGTCGGCTGGTTCTTTTATACCCCTGCCGCACTGACGTCAGGGAAGAAGTGACGACAACTGACGCCGGACCTAGACTTTGGAATTCGGCCGACCGAGGACCCGCCTGACGGCAGGATAACCCATCTGTTATGACTGCAGCTGTATGAGCACTCAAACATCTACATTTATGGTAGGTACAAAACTGTACTTTAGGTGTCACCACAGCGGATCCCCAGTCCGCTATTGATTGGCAGTGGATTTTTACGGTGTCAAGTTGCTAGCCCGGCACCCATCCTTCACAGAAGGCACACTCACACAGCTACCTGCATATCTTTTAAAGTTCATCCGACAGCAGGGAGGATATGCAGACTCCACACAGAAGGCGCTCCAGCCGAGAATCGAACCGGAGAACTCTTGGTGTGAGGTAACAATGCTAACTGCTGCACCACTGCGTACCCTTCTTTAATATCTGTTCTGATTTTTGTGTTGATGCTTCTTAAAAGTCTCAGTGTTGAGTTCTGTTTTGTATTGATTTCTTACTTCAGTGTTCTCCACCAGTTCATTTTCAGTTCCTTTACTGACATCTGTTACAGTTTGTGTTTTTGCTGGTCTGTTACTGGAGCATGTTTCTAATAATAGGCAGGATCATTTCTGCTGTCTAAACATAACTAGGTTCTAGCCACTTTTGTAGATTCAGTACCATCTCCCTTCACACAGTTTTGATTCTAGATATCAGAATCACTGCCTTGCTACCCCCCCCCCCATTCTTTTATTGAATTGATATATCAAGCTGTTCCTTAACATATTTCATATTAACTGCATCAGTCTGGTGTACCATGGATTCACATTATTTCCATATTTGCTTTAAAATGGGCAATATTTTCCTAACATTAGCCAGCCTGATGACACAGAGATGAGGTGTTCATCTGTGCCAATGGCAACCTGGGATTAGGAATGGATTCTGGCTGCTGGTAGGCCTGCCTGAGTAGGACTAGTATGAACCAATCAACAGTCAGCTCTCCTATCCTGGGGAGAGTGAAAGGAAGCCGGATTCCTTGACAAACTCCGGTGAAGACCAGAAACCTCACAGGATATCTCAGGGTTAATGTACAAGGTGACAATGACTTCCTGATGTCATTACACTAGTCACCTCCGCAGCTTGGGTAATTAACTGTCTGCTGTAAGAATGACAGCTTGCAAATTCAGTGCTCATTGCTTCCCCTTGGAGCCCTTGCTCCATAGCTTAGTAGAGTTGCCTTTTAGATTGACTCCCCAAGGAGTTGGGGGGCCCACCCAGAAAAGGTGTACATCTGGGGTACCCATTAAGGAGCAGTTGAGAGCTGCAAGGATTAGCATGCATAGAAGTCAGTGAAAAACACTTGTGGATGTGTGAGCTTGGGTAGAGGGATTGAAAAAAAGAGATATTTTTCTTATAATACATGATGAGTCAAATCAGGGATTACAACTCCATAATGTAAGTTTTCCCTATAACTCCTTGAATTTCAGCATGTGTTACAACATATTCTTTTCCATCATTATGATTTCATATTACCTGTACTTTTTGGTCATTACTGATGTTTTCTTAGATACTTTGAGGTCTTTGGTAATGGTAATCATGTTCCCAGAGCCTAGGAGGACTCAAACCTCCCTTCCTTCAAAAAATACAACGCAGTTAATTAGTTTGTACCAATTGTTCAGAAGTACCATACAGTACTGATTTTTTTCTAGCTGTTGTTTCTTCATCCTCTATAGGAATAACTTGATTTAAAGCATGTATTTCAGTTTTATCATTTCTACTGGTAGCATTCACTTTGTTATTAGAAGCACAGAATGTAGTATTATCACCTGTTTCACATTTAAGCAAAGTAACATCATTTCCAGCTTTTTGTTTCACTGAACATTGTATGTTTCCTACTAGTGCTTTAGTATTAGAAGACGATAGTTAAGTTTTAAACCTTATGCCATTAAGTAATAAACATTCTTCTATAATGATAGCTTAAAAGTAACAAAATGTACTGGCCAGCAGACCATGGTACTATACTTGAAAATAAAGAAGTAATTAAATAAACACACACACAACAATGACAAAATAGCTGAAAACTACTTTTTTCACAGCAGAGCTGTGTACGGTGTATAAAGTGTTTGTTTTTGACTGTTTGGCAATGGGTATAATTTATTTATTTTTTGTTTTTTTTTAAGTTACTAGCTTATCAGATTATTGGGGCCACTTTACAGTACCCATTTTCTTATAGCACTCTGCAAATATTTTTTTTTTAAATCTGTGTGCTGCAAAAATTTCTAGCATTTTCATGTGATGTATTAGTACCCTTACTGATGGCTAGGGCTGGAAAATGCCTAAAGCATTAGCAAAGAGTTTTTTCTTCAGTTTGTTATAGTTCAAGTAATCAGTTCCCTCCATGTCCTTGTTCATTTTCAGTTAACTGAAATGACAGAAATTTTGTCCTGTCTGCTTAGTCCCAATTCTCAGTGGTGGCATAGCTCTCAAACGCCACCAGATATAATTGCAAGTCATCCTTTTTTTTGGGGGGCAGGCACAATGTGTGCTTAATAACTATACTAGCCAGATCAAATAGCTGGTGATGTATTTGCACCAGCTTCTTGTCATTCTCCATCTTTGATTCAATAAGTCTTTTCAGCAAGTTCTCCATGGTTGTGGTTACAGGAAACATGCCATAAATAACAGGAGAAGGAAAGCTCTTATGGGGAAAATACACCAGTCCAGCAGCAAATGGCTCAAGGAAACAACAATGACATATTGATGATGATAGATTAAATATGGTTTGCATTTAGCAGTAGAGGTGTTGTGAGGAATGGTCGATGGCAAATCCATGACCAGCTGCCTGCAATTTTCTTCATATTGATCACTGCTGTAGTAGCCTAAGCTATATGGGTTATATCCTACATAGGATGTAAGAGCCTGCTAACTTCCAAAACTTCATGGCACCTTCCAGTCACCAAAACTGTAAATCAGCTCAAGTTGAGCTGATAAAAAAAGTTTGGGCACCAAGCCCTGCAGAGCTTTCCTGCCACTGAAGAGAATATTTCTCTGTGGGCTTTCAGGAATCCAAGGTCAGCTTGTGCTATTTCATTGTCAGCTGATAAGTTTTCTTTTGTGGGGACAATCTTCTACATATTAATTTTAATTTTTAAATTTACTATTCAATGTGGGAAAGTACTTTTTAAGTTAGGAATATTTCTTTCCTGTGGAGAAACTGTGTTTAAATTGCATTTTGGAACTGGTAGATTGTATTAGAGTGCTTTTTACTGTAATTGTACTGGGAAAATGACTTAGTACTACTTTTGAATTTTTACCTTCTTGTGCTGCTTACTTTCCCTGGGAAAGAAGTACCATTTTCAACTTGACCATGGAACAAACTATCGTTCCCATAGTCAGTCCTTCTTCCAGCCACAAATTTAACTAAACCTCCTTTGCCATCACTGCAGGGTAGCAGTTTGCTTCAGCCGCAGGTGGGTAATTCTGCTGTGGCCAAATCTGATTCTTCAGACCGCTCATGTTTTTCCCCTGGTTATTCTGGTGTTGTTCTTACAGCCACTAAGGATTGGGAGTTAGCCACATCCTTTGTAGACACTGGGGACCCTTAGCGGGTAAGGGAGAGCCACTTTTGCTGTTTTTTGGAGAAGGGGTAGGGAAGGTGTCCCCTGCTTAACAAGAATGTTGTGCCCGTTACTGGGGAAGCTCTTGCTGTCAAAAAGAAAATTAAACATAAATATTCTCCTTTCACTGGACAGGAGTAGTTTATTAAGTGTGGTTCAGGGTCTTGTACAGATTGACCCTTCTTTTCTAGTGGTTTCTGGTAACAGAAAAAGGAATTCTTTTTTTCCTGAAGTCATTCAAGAAATTGAATCTGGACTGGAATGTGATGAGAAAGATACAGGTTTTTCTCCTCAGAATTCTGATTCATACTTACGGGAGAACATATTGTGTGAATCTCCTTCTCAAGGATTCTCTTTCACTGAGACTATTTACAGAATGTGCCAGTGATTTCAGAGGGAGAACATTGATGTTACTCAGTCCCTCAGAAAATACTAAAATGTTGAGACTGGAATTCCCAGAACCTCCTCTCATCCCCCCCAGTGCTACCAGCATTTGTCACAGCCTGTGGTTTCCCCCAATAGACATCCTGCTGCACCTAAGAAAGCAGATGGAATGTACAAAAGTTCCTTAGTTTTTCAAATTACTATACATTTATCCCAGATTTGACCCAGCATATATCTTTAGTCAGTCCATCTGCTGCCTAGCATTGTGTTAACTCAAATCCTTACCCTTATGACAAGGATGGTAAAACAAGAGATACATTTTGAAAACAAAAACATATGATTCTGCAACTTTAATTTTTAGAATTTTGAAATAGCAGGCTGATATATTAAAGTTTATGCTGACTAACTGTGAATGTAGGAGGAATGTTTTTATCTGCAGTTCCACCCTGTAAGGGAAAAAATATTCGTTGTGTAGCTTGATTTCTTCTACTTCTCAGGTCACTACTCATTGTTTAAAGTGTGTTTATGATTCTGTATGTACTACATCCAGGGTTTGTGCTACTGTTACTGTGGTGAGGAGGTTTGCATAGCTACATTCCCAAAAGCTTCTAGGAGCGATAAAAAATGAGATTTTTAAATTCACCTTTGGATAGAGATTTAGTTTTTTTGGTCTCTCTGTGGCAGAGGTGATCAAAAATGTGATGAGTGAGTTAGGATGATACAGGGAATCTCTCAGATTTTTCAGCACTCCTCCTCTAAGTTTTCCAAGGGTTTTCTGCTCCCTCATCCAGTTCTAACAAGAAACTAAACAGTCTCAGCAAAATGCTGGTTAAGTGCATGTTTATAAAACAGTGGCAGAGTGATTCCAAAAAGAAAGCAGGAATCTCAAACAAACAAAAGACTGTCAAATAAATTAGAATGACTATGTAAGGGACCTTACCCTCCCCCTACCCCCATCCTAGCTGTCCCTAATGCCTTCCAGAAAGCCTGGATCTCCATTTCTCTCATTGGCAACCAATTGTTTCAGACAAATGGGTTCCAGGACCGATTCAGCAGGGATAGTGATAGCAGTGGGAAGAGATTTCTCCTTTCCAATAGAATAATTTCACACCCAGTAGATTAAATCTCTTTGTTCCCTCCTGTCGTGCAGCACATGCTTTCTCAGGTGGTAATAGAAATAGTTCCTCCTTTCCAGTGAGGAAGAGGATTTTATTCAAGAATGTTTCTGGTGCCAAAGAAAGAAAATGCCTGGAGACCATTTCTGGACCTTTCTTTCCTAAACCACTTTGTGACAGTGCCCTAGTCCAAAATGTTTTCACTAGACAATCTCATACTCTTTCTTCATCATTTTCTGGTAATTGTAGATTTAAAGGATGCTTATCACATTCCTGTCCATCCAGACTTCAGACATTTCTTAAGGTTTTATGTATTGCATTATCAGGTCTCTGCCTTACAGTTTTGGCTGTCCACTTCTCCAGGATTGTTCAAAATGTGTCTAGATCCAGTTATAGCACATTGCAGGCTACATGGTATCAGCATTTTTCCATAGTTATGACTTTCTTATCTTTTCATAGCCTTTTGCAAAGTCTCAGAAATCTCTCCCTTGGGTAAGAGAGCTCCTATGCAGGCTGGGATTCCAAGAGGACATTCAAAAGTCTTCTTTGACTTCATTACACAGGATTGTGTTCCTGAAGTATCTGCTAGACACCTTAGTAAAAGAATTTTGCTTCCACAGGAAAAAATAGATCTATATATTTATTCCATGGTTTTCCATTCAGACTTTAGTCACTATTAGGGAATACCTCAGGATTTGTATTCTCTTGAAATCTACGGTTCTCACAGTACCTCTGGCAAGACTCCAAATGATTAAGGTACAGTGGTATCTGAAGTCTCTTTGGTCCCAGGATCTACACCCATTATCCTTCCTGTTTTCATTTCTGGGATTTGTAAGAAGAGAAATCACTTGGTAGAGACATTAAGCATCCCTAAATCCAGGGTATTCCCCTTCCCCCCTTCTGCTCCAAAACAGTCAGCCACCATAGATGCCTCAGACTTTGCTTTGGGGAACAGTGTCAAGAGGTATAAAAGTGGAAGGTTTCTGTTACAACAGACGACACACTCACATAAATGTAAAAGAGATGCTTGCCCTCATCAGGGTACTCAACTCTGTGAACCACCTTTGGTTTCCAGGACCACTTCAAGTTATTACAGACAGTACCACAGCAATGTGGTACATAAACAAGGGAGAAACAGGTCTTACCCCCTATGAAGACTTGCCAGATAAGAGGGTCTTCCAAGATTTAATCCATCTGTGAGGAGTTCCGTAAGTAGACCTTTTTGCTTCCTTGCTAAAATCAGTCAACAAAGTTATGTTCCAGGACTCCATGCAAGAAGACCTGGAATACAGATGGCTTTTCTTTTCCTTGGACAGGAATGTTCCTGTATGCTTTTCTACCCTTTCCATTGATATTCATGATACTTCTGAAGATTCAGAAGCAATCACCCAAGATTATTGCGGTGACTCCCTTCTGGCCCAGACAAAGCAATTACCAAAAGCTTTCTCACAGACTAGATCTGCTCACACAAGAACAGGGGGTGGTTGATATATCCCAACCTCAAATAACTTCAGCTGATTGCCTGGATAATAGGGTATTGATATCTTTTAGGCACTTTTTACTAAAGACTTGCAGCAGGTGCTAATGGAGCAAAAATGTCTGCTACAAGAAATTCCTGTATTAGCAAATGGAAAAGGTTTCCTAGTTGGTGCCAACAACATAACCAGCACTCATTCAGGGCGGGTGATTCTCCATGTTTGCAATATTTGTGTGATTTACCTGCCTATGGATTGTCTTACTCTGTCAAGGTTCATTTGACAGCCATTTCAGCATGGATGCCCATGACCCCCCTGTTGCTCGTCCATTCAGGATAAAATAGACGAGTCTTTGTGGGTTCTGTTCAACCAGCTTTATTATTTTCAAATACATCAGGATTGAGGCTTAATAACTTTAACTTAGATAAACTTATAAACAAACTAGCGATTACACTCATACATGCTCACTCTCTGGCTGCATTCTCAAAATGGCACTAAAGCTAGCACATGCTTACTATTTATATGCACATGCTGACCTTGAAATGCTTCTTAAAGGTACAAAACACACAGTATTCTGCATCCTCCCTCTTTGAGAAATAAGTCATGCAATATTGGCAACATTAATTGAAATACAACCAATACAAATAATTCTTTGACATGCAATTATACAGAACTAAATACATGTAGATAGCTATGTCCAGGTTGCTGTGGATTTGTCCAAATTGTGTGGCGTAGAAATTAGAATTAAGTCTAGCAACTGGGACTGTCTTTGCTGAATGTTCAACTTAAGGGACATCAGGAACATCATTAGGAATGCAAGTAGAAGTTGACACATTCTGCAATAGGAACATTGTCAGGATTGCTCTGAGATCTAGAGTCTATATCACAGGAACGGTGCTGCAATATTGAATCTGGTACCGGAAGAAGATGTCTGGGATTTCTCCTATATTCCACACCCTCAGATTCTATGAAGTAGGATATCGTCTCGGTACATATACCTTTTACTTTACCAATCCAGTTGAAACATTTTGCCGTTTGTGTCCTCACTGTCTCTCCTTCTTTCAGTGGACAAAGAAATCTTCTCGATTTATCATAGCTGGACTTCTGGAAAGAACAATTTTTTAATAATTGGGCTCTAATAGTTCTGTTGTTCTTGGCTTTAGGCCTCAACAAACTGGAACTAATAGGTAATGTTGCTCTGGGTTGCCTAGGTAGAAGTCTCTGAGCAGGCAAGTCAAGAGCATTGTCACGGGGTATGTTTCTGAGTTTAAGTAAATTCAAAAATACATTGATATTATCATGCTTTGACCTCTCAAGTAGTTGCTTTGTACTCTGTACTGCATGTTCAGCTAGTCCATTTGACAGTGGATATTCTGGACTACTAACATCTACAAAGTCCCATTCCTTTGCAAATTTCTGAAACAACTGATGGTAAATTGGGTACCATTGTCAGAAATAACTTTGTGTGGATTACCGTGGACTGAGAAATAACATTTCAACTTGCTGATAACAGCAGTGGATGTTAGATTAAGTAGTAAATCAATCTCATACCAGTTCAAATAAGAGTTTACCAACACTAAGTAATGCTGATCGTTCCACTGGAATATATTGGTGTCTACTGTTGACCAAGGTAGCTCAGGAACTTGACTTAGCTGAAGTGATTCTTTTTGCAAATGCGGTTTAGTACTGTTGCATACTGAACAAGAAAAAAGTACTTTATCAATGTCTTTTCCTAGAGAAGGCCACAATACTAGTTCTCTCGTCCTTCTTTTGGTAGATTCGGAACCTGGGTGACCACAGTGCAAAATCTGGAAATGTTCATGTTGTAAGGAAGCAGGAATAACAATTCCAGGACCTTTGAAAATAATGCCATCTTCCATCAACATCTCGTCTCTGTAAGGAAAATAAGTTTGCACTTCAGGTGGTACACTAGATTGCTTTGATGGCCATCCAGTATTAATGCAGTGGTTGAGCTTTTGCAAAATAGGATCAGTCTTTGTATGATCTCTCAGCTCATCAAGTCTCTTGGTAGAAAAATTCTGCACTTCCATAACATCATAGTCAAAATTTTCTGCAAGAAGCTGTTCCGTTGTATTTCTGAGCGATCTGGATAAGGTATCAACCAGATAAAGAAGGTTGCCTTTTGTATAGACCATTTTGAAGCTGTACTTTTGCAATTTGAGCATCATTCTTTGTAATCTCGCTGGAGGTGAATGCATAGGCTTCTTTAGAATAGGAACTAGAGGTTGATCAGTTTCAATCTGAATAGCTCAACCATAGATATAATCATGAAACTTCGAACATGCAAATACTATTGCCAAAAGTTCTTTCTCAATTTGAGCATATTGCATTTCAGTTTGGGTAAGAGTTCTAGAAGCATAGGCTACTGGAAAGCCTTCTTGAAGAATAACTTCTCCAAGACCCAATTTTGAAGCATCACAGGAAAGTGTTACTGGTTTATTAACATCATAGTATCATAATGTAGGTGGGGTGGCAATTTTCTGCTTAAGGTCTTCAAATGCTCATTTGTGCTGCTCCAGCCAAGACTGTATAACATTTTTACACATCAGCTCTCTCAAACATGCTGTCAACTCAGTGAAGTCTGGTATAAAATTGCCTAAATAGTTGACCATGCCAAGAAAATGTTGTAGAGCCTGAACATTATTTGGTGCTGGCATCTCAAGAATGGCTGCTTACTTTGATGGGTCTGGTCGCAAGCCAGTGATAGTAAATAAATGACCTACACATATAACTTCTGGTAGTCTGAATTTACACTTCAGAGGATTGAACTTTAAGTTCACTTTACCTGCTCTGCCTAGAACTTTCTTAAGGTTTCTGTCATGCTCTGCTTCACCATTGCCTCCAATCAATAAATCATCTACTATTATGGCACAAGGATAACCTGAAAACATTTGCTCCATTGCACACTGAAAGACTTCACTTGCAGAATTTATTCCAAATGGCATTCTGAGGAATCTGTCTGCCAAATGGAGTACTAAAAGTAGTCAGTAATGAGGATTTGCGATCAAGCATAACTTGCCAAAATGAACTTTTTGCATCCAAGACAGAAGAAAACAGTGGCATTTGGTAATAGGGCTGCGGCTTCCTCAACTGCACGCATTGGATGATGCGGTCTCTTTAATGCTTTGTTCAAATCTCTTGGATCAGTACATATTCTGATTTCGTTTGAGCCTTTTTTGTGGGCTGCTACCATGGATGACACCCATTCAGTTGGTTCTGTAACTGGGCAAATTGCACTTTGCTGCACCATTTTATCCAACTGACTTTTAACTTTATTCTGCATAGCTATTGGAACTTTTAATGCTGCTCTGAACACTGGACTGACCTCTGGGTCTAAGTTCATAGAATACAGAACTGGAAGTTTTCCCAACTTGTCATCGAAAACATCAGCATACTCTGAGAAAATAGCTTCAGTAAAATTGTAACTAGGCTATGTGCTTATAAGATGAACTTCTTTGGTAAAAGAAAGCAAATTCATTCTCAAACTGTCTCTGAGACCCAATAAACTCTGTACAGGTCTTCAGACTACATAGAATAACAAGCTGTAACAGTTCCTAGCCAGATAACATGAAAGCACTACTGAGCCTTTGGTTTGAATTTCTTCACCTCCATCAGAAACAAATTTCGCACAGCTAGCCACATTGAGTTGTTCACCAGTTCTCACCTTAGCAAATATGTCTGCTGACAATACAAAACACTTCATTCTTTGCCAATAAATCTACTGCATCAACCTCTTCAACAATTACTGATACACCATCTACATAGAAAGTAGAATTGCAACTTTCTATATGATCAACTTGCTTTTTCAAGTGACCCTTCTTTATAACTCTTTACTTGATTTGCAAAACTTTTGAAAATGGTTCCATTTTTTACACTTGTGGCATTGCTGATCAAATGCTAACCATTTCTCTCTTTTAGACTCATGATTGTCACCAAAATTGCGACAGTTAACAATAAAGATAGATTTGGGTTTTGCTGACTTACCCTTGTACTACACTGAGCATGTCCTTTTCTTAAAATTTGCTGGAAAACTATTTACTTGGGGAGCCTGCAGGGGTGGCAGGTGCCATGTGCTTAGACCTGCTTCTACTAACCACGTGTTGCATGCTGTCTACATTTGCTCTGGAGCCTGCTGAAACCATGCTCTTATCACTTGCAAGCATACTTGTGTGCCTTTCCGTAACTTCATAGATTTGACAAATTACTGCTCAGCATTAAATTACTGTCCAAAACAAAATCTTTCTCACTGCAGCACTATTAATACCACACACAAGCCTATCCTTTATCAACTCATTTTTTAAGTCCAAACCGACACATTTTAGCTTTGTTTCTCATGTCTGTTGTATAAGCTGCAAAAGTTTCCCCTGGTTTTTGATCTCTTGTGTAAAACAAATGCTTCTCAAATGTAATATTTGTCTGGGGATTACACATTTCCCTGAACTTGTGCTTCAAACACTCAGCAAGGTTTAGCAAAATGAATGCCCTGGTGTGTGCATCTTTGTCAGAATAAGCTGCTTGTATAAAAATGTCGTACTCTTGCTCAAATGTTCTCCAGTTCTCTGCAATATTTTGATCAAACACCAATGGTGATGGTTTTCAAAGTCTGTCTGCCATATTAACACATACCAGCAAAGGCTTTTGCAAGTCTGCACAATCACACACATATACATATGCCAGAAATTTATGCCCGGTAGCACAACAAGCCTCTGAATAACTGAACTTTGTGAAATAAGTCTCTCAGGCACTGTAATACTCTTGAAATTACTGTACTGTAAGAAATAGCCCCTTATCAATGTAAGAAACATTTCAAAATAACTGCACTGTGCAAATGAATTGGGCAGAAGAAGCTCAGTGTAAGAAACATTTCAAAGTAACTGCACTTTGTGAATAAACAGTACACCACAAACTGAAACTTTCCTAAAATGGCTGTACTTTGCTACACGACTCTTTACAGTGCAAGAAACATTCTGTAGTGGTGGCACTTTGCGGTTAGACACACCCTGCACAAGAAACTTTTCGAAATTGCTGTATTTTGGCTATACTTTACAAAGTTGTTGCACTTTGCACACAAACTCTTCGTAATAAATGGACAGTAATAAGCACACATTGTAAGCACTTTTACACACTTTGAAATACTTTGAATAACTCTAGTTATGCCCTGAATGCAATGCAAAATAGTATTTATGCCAAAACACAGTACTTTGCCAAAAAATGCAGTCACCTTGCTTTATTTATGCTTAATGTGCCCTTTTTGCCCTTGTTATATTCATTTTGCTCTTTTAATCTTTTTCCATGCCCTTTATACTTTTCTTGTGCTCATTTTACTCTAAACATGCCAATTTTATTTTAAACTTGCTCATTTTGCAATTCTGAGGTAATTCCAATCTCCTTATGTGCTTTTCTGATGATCGTTTTATCAAATATCTTAATATTTAACATTTTGTTTAACCAATAAACTTTGTGTCTCTCACTTGTTTAATAATGTGCTCTGTGCCCTTGTAATGCTTTGTTTTATCTTTTTCATAAAATAAATCGTTTGTGCAAGTTTTCGTTACATTTGGTTCATTTCTGGCACTTTTCCATGCTCGTTTCTCTTAGTTTACCTTCACTGTTATCTCTGCACCTTGTAGCTCTAAAAAGTAGTCTCTGGAATCCCAGTTCTGACACCATGTCACTCGTCCAGTCAGGATAAAATAGACGAGTCTTTGTGGGTTATGTTCAAGCAGCTTTATTATGTTCAAACACATCAGGATTGAGGCTTAATAACTTTAACTTGGATAAACTTATAAACAAACTAGCTGTTACGCTCCTACATGCTTACTCTCTGGCTGCACTCTCAAAATGGCACTATAGCTAGCACATGCTTGCTATTTATATGCACATGGTGATTTTGAAACTCTTCTTAAAGGTGCAAGACACACACACTGTTCTACAACCCCCCCCCCCTTCAAGGCATTGCCATGTAAAAATGTTTTTGAAAGGGGTTTTGCTTAAGAGACCTCCATGAAATTACATGACTCCTCCTTGGGATTTTAATTTTGTGTTAGAGAAACTAACACTTGATGTTATGTAGTCCTATCTCGCCTACATTCTTACCTGTGGGTTCGGAGCCGAATATCGGCTCCGACTCGGCCAAACTTTTCTAGCTTGAAGTCTTCTATTGGCTGGGCTAAGCACGTATCCCATGGTGCACTGTTCCATATCCCCAGATCTTCGTTTGGAGCTCATGTAGCTCGGATGTGGTCTTGCTCTTGGCTGTGGCTAAGTACCTTTTTCTTGTCTTGAGAAAAAATATTGTTCATAAACAAAAAGCTATTTTCATAGCTATTGTCTTTAGTGTTTTTGGTAGTGTGCTTGTTTTGTGGTATCCCGCTAACTGTTCCCTCGGGCTAGGCCCATTTCAGTTAGAGGACCTAGTCCTTTCGTCCTGTCTGTTCATCAAACCATTTAAGTTAGAGGTTTGGTTTCTGTTCCCTTACCTTGTGGTCATTAACCGTTTTAGTTAGAGGTTTTTGACATAGTTTGTCTCAGTGTGTGCCTCTAGTGTGTGTGTACTGTTTCAATTTATAACTGGTTCCCGCGTTTTTGTGGTGTTGAGCGTCTGTGAGTTTTCTTGTCAGACCTTCTATTAGGTTGCGTTGTTGGTGTTTGTTGTGAAAAGATGTCCAAAGATTCCAAGGAGCACAAACCTTCGGGTTTCAAAAAGTGCTCTAAATGCGGGTACAAAATGTCCATCACCGATGGGCATTCTATTTGTGTCTATTGCCTGGGAGCCATTCATCTGCAGGAGTCTTGCAGTTTTTGCCATGCGTTCAGTCCCAGAGTGCTCTAAGAGAGAAAGAATAAGCTGATCTTAAAGGGACTCTTGAAACCCTCTTTCGAAGAGGCCTTGGATCCTTCTCTCAATGCTAAGTCTAAAGTCATCCAAGTCTAAAAAGAGATCTCTGGCTCACTCAGCTTCATCGGAACCTCCGGAGAAAGTCACAAAAGTTGCATCGACCTCCTCGGCTCCACTGTCCTATATTGGAACCTCTTCGGAGCTGATCGCCCAGTCTCATACCAGTCTCTCCTGAGAGTAGATCTCGATCTCCCTACCTGTCCTCCAAATCCTCCAGGACCCTTTCGGATGTGGATGTTGATAGGGTGGTCCAGAGGCTCCTCCAGTCAACGGTTTTGGCCAAATTGTTTTCGGCTCTGGTCCAGTCGGCTCTGGAGCCCATCCCGACCCCTTCTTCGATCATTCCTCCTCCGAGCGCATCTCTGTCTTTGGAGCTGGAGTGTTCCGTGCCGTGTGATGTTCCTAGGCCAGTTCCGATGGCCCCTTCGGCTTCATCAGTACCGACATCGGCTCCGACCCCGTCGGCTCCATCCTCGGGGTTTGGGACTCGGGATTCTTCAGTTGGGCCCAAGGGGGACATCTCGGGACATGTTTCGGTTCTAAGTCTCCCTCTCGGTGCCTCGGCTCGGGGAATTCTGACTCCCGTCATGGTCTCGGAGGCTGGCTGGTCCTCTGGCTTGGGGGGGGGCCTTCGAGGCCATACAGACTGCACTGGCCAGATCGTCAGCTACATCAGGCAGATCGGTCACTCTGTCCCCCACCACTTCGGAGAGAGCCTCTGATCACCACCTATCCATGGACAGTAGAGTACCAAGCCCTAGGGATACCCCCCACGAGTGGTCCCCAGCTATCTGAGGGCCCTTCAGAGTTCGTGCCTGAGGAGCCCCCTAGAAAGAAAACGTGCAAGAGGAAGCACATAGACTCCCAAGATGAGTCCCTCACCTCTGATACTGACCTCGAGGAATCGGAGGGGTCCTCCAAGTCATCCTCTGATGATGTTTCCTTCTCCGACATCCTGGAGATACTGAAGCAAAGAGGTGACTGGCCGTCCAAAGCCCCTTCCGAGGAGGAGTCAGTCTTCCTTAAGGCCTTTGGTGCTCAGCCCTTCACCTCCTGGGTGTCCCCACCCTTTGACGAGTTCCTTGATTTGATCTGTCGAAGGGTGTGGGAATACCCTGATTCTGTGGAGCCCGTACCCAGGCGTCCCAACAAGTTTCTTTCTGCTCCCCAGGGTAAGGAGTTTTTGTCCAAAGGAGTCCCTGTAGATGCCATGGGGTGGCAGCAGCCACTCGGAAGTAGCAGAGACCTCTTCCTCCGTCCATCCTCCTAACAAGGAGTCTAGGACCATGGACCGGTACAGGAAGCATACTCTCTCATCAGCAACTTTTACCTTACGGTCGCCGAACTATCCGTCTCATTTCACTCGGCTCCAGAGAGATCTCCTCAAGGAGCTAGGAGATGCTCTTGCGGGTAACGTCCCTGAGGCGGTGGCCCAGACAGTTAACGCCCAGATGTCTACCCTCAATTTCATTGTCAACTCCTCCATGCGGCTCATTTCGTATGCAGCCGAGGGAGCGAGTAGGGCAGCAAGCTCAGGAGTCACCCTTAGAAGGCAAGCCTGGCTGCGCCTGTGTCACTTCGCGGAGGCCTTCAAGTCTTCCTTCACTGACGCCCCCTTTGATGGTTCTTCTTTGTTCGGAACCAAAGTGAAAGACACCCTCACCAGGTGCGAGCAAGAGGGAAAGACCCTGTCTGCCGTAGGGGTCCATTTTTCCCTTCCTTCTAGGCCTTACCCCAAGGCCCAGTGGGGTGGGGAGATGTGGTTCAAGAAATCACAGAGGTTTTTTCCTGCCGCACAAGGTGAGTCCCCCTCCAGAGGCAGAGGAGGGGGTGGTTATTCAGGGAGACGCCGTCCTAGAGGCAGAGGGGGCCCCCGCAATTCCGGAGACCATGATTCCTTTCACGGCTCCTCCTACTCTCGTTCCTGAGGGAGTGCCCGGCTGTGCTTATCCGGACCCAGTCAGGGGTCGAATTTCGTTATATCCGGAAGCCTGGAAAAGCATCACCCAGGACCGATGGGTATTACGAATAATTTCCGGAGGTTACCTCATTCCGTTTACATCAAACCCCCCTTCAATCAGAAAAATCCCAGATGTTCCACCCAGTCAAAGGGATCAAGCAGCCTCAGAGGTTTCAAAGCTGCTAGGAAAAGGAGCCATTCAGCGTGTCTCCTCAGACCAAATCGGATTAGGGACTTACTCAAGATTCTTTTTGGTGCCAAAAAGAACAGTGGACCTGAGACCCATTTTAGATCTCAGCCAACTGAAAAACTATGTACAGAAAGTCCAAGTTCCGTACGGTCACACTACAATCGATTCTCTCATTGTTGGGAGAGGAGGTATGGATGTGCTCCATCGACCTCAAGGATGCTTACTACCATGTGCAAATGGACAGGGCATCCAGGAGTCACCTACGCTTCCAGCTGGGAGCCAGTCATTTCCAGTTTCGAGCCCTGCCCTTTGGTCTCACCACAGCCCCCAGGGTGTTCAGCAAGTGTATGGTGGTGGTGACGGCTCACTTGAGACGTCAGGGATTCCAAGTGTTTCCGTATCTGGACGACTGGCTCCTTACCGCCCCCACCAGGCATCAACTAGTCCAAACCAGGGATGCTACCATCACTCTGTCAACAGTTGGGCATAACACTAAATTGGGAAAAATCTGCTTTGTTGCCCTCACAGAATGTCACCTTTATAGGCACAGTATTAAACACCATTCGAATGCGAGCATTTTTACCGCAGGAGAGGATCAGAGTCTTACAACAACAAATACACATCCTGATGCCCCTGAGGAAAGCAAAGGCAAGATGGGTTCTCCATCTCCTGGGGACCATGGCAGCAACAATTATGTTGGTCCCTCTAGCGAGATTGCACATGAGACTTCTCCAGTGGCTCCTCTTTGTTCAATGGTCTCTCCAAAAATTTCCACTTTCTCACCCCATTTTTCTCACAGACAGATGCAAACAGGATCTCAGTTGGTGGCGCTGCACCAACAATTTGGACGGAGAAAGGCCCTTCGTTCCACCCATCCCGGTTGCCACAGTGACCACTGACGCCTCCCAGATGGGCAGGACAGTCCAAGGCATGTGGCAAGATCACGAGATACATCTGCATATCAACGTCCTAGAGATGAGAGCAGTGCTACTTGCGTTGCAGGCACTTTAGAGCTTTCTACCTCTAGGGACGATTGCAATACACTCGGACAACATGTCAGTAGTGTGGTATCTAAATAAGCAAGGGGGAGCCAGGTCTTACCCCATGTGCAGAGAGGCCATGCGAGTGTGGCAGTGGGCAGTAACTTCCCAATGGTTTCTGGTGGCAACGCACATTCCGGGGAAGTCCAAAGTGATTGCGGACATGCTAAGCAGAGCTATTCTGATGCCTTACAACTGATCCCTGAATTGTCTAATTGCAGAACGAATCTTCAACAGATGGGGTCAGCCTTGCTGCGACCTTTTTGCCAGCCCCTCAATGCCAAATGCAGCAACTACTTCACGCTGATCCCCCCACAGGGGGAGTCACCCAGGGACGCTCTGGTTCATGATTGGCCTTCCGGTCTGCTTTATGCTTTCCCTCCGTTTCCCTTGTTGTCAAAGGTGATTCAGAAAGCGCAATCCTTGGGAAACAGAATGATTCTGATTGCTCCACACTGGCCTCGTCAAGTCTGGTTCCCTTTTCTTCAACCATACATTGTGGACACTCCTTGGATTCTGAACCCTCAACCAGATTTACTGACACACGTCAGGACAGTTCCACCCCTTTCTGATAACCCTCCGGTTGACAGCCTGGCTACTTCCATCGTTAGTTAGGCTTCATAAATTTTCACCAGAAGTGGTTCACATTTTATCTTTCTCTCATAAGCCATCTACTAGGAAGATTTATTCCAGCAAATGGAAGAGGTTTTCTATTTGGGTGCATACCCAAGGAATTGATCCTTACACAGCTCCAATTGCTTCAGTCTTGGAGTTTTTGTCTATGCTTTTCCATCAGGGTCCACATCAGCTACCATCAAAGTTCAATTGGCAGCGATCCCTAATTTTCATGTGGCTAATGAAACTAGTCTCATGGCTCATAGACTCTGCAAGGCTTTCCTGAAGGGTACTCTGTTACTCCGTCCCCCGGTCTCCGAACCTGTCATGCCCTGAGATCTCAAATTTGTTCTACAAGCCCTTACTTTACCACCTTTTGAGCCTGCAGCTACCTGTGAATTGAAATTCTTGACCTGGAAAACATCCTTCTTAACAGCAATCACTTCAGCAAGGCGAGTTTCAGAAATTCAAGCCCTCTCTATCAAACCTCCATACTTAATCTTCCATAAGGACAGGGTTTCTGTTCGACCAAACCCTTCTTTTCTTCCTAAAGTGGCTTCCGTGTCTTATCTTAATCAATCCATTGAGTTGCCTGTATTTTTTCCTCAATTTTCAAACAAGGCAGAATTTAAATTTCATCAATTGGATGTACACAGACAGTTACGTTTCTATCTGCACCGAACAAAAGATATCCGGAAGTCTGATCAACACAAAATTGAGTCCCTGGTCTCCAAGATCACCATATCCAGATGGATATCTAGTTGCATCTCTTTCACCTACCAAGCAGGAGGAAAAGATCTGCCATTTCCGGTCAAGGCTCACTCTACTCGGGCTGTTTCTACATCTACAGCTTATCAAGCCAGATTGTCAATGGATGATATATGTGCTGCAGCTACTTGGGCTTTTCCTCACACATTTGTTTCTCATTGCAAATTGGACGTGGTTTCTAGGGGCAGGTCGTCCTTTGGCTCCACAGTACTCAGGAGTATTTTCCTATGAGCCACCAAGGATGTAGGTGCTAGGGACGCTGTCCCACGGGTAAGAATGTAGACGCGATAGGACTACATAACATCAGGAAGTTATGTACTCACCATAACGTTCGATGTACGTAGTCCATCTCGCCTCACATTCTTACTTACCCTCCCACCTTCCCCCTTCCTGGAGGATCTGGAGGTTAGGTTTTTATTTACAGAGTTCCCTTTACTTTAGCTTATTCTTTTTATCTGGATGTTGTGTATGCATGGGGTATGAATGAGTATTGCAGCAAACTAGATCTGGGGATATGGAGCAGTGCACCATGGGATACCTGCTTAGCCCAGCCAATAGAAGACTTCGAGCTAGAAAAGTTTGGCCGAGTCGGAGCCAATATTCAGCTCCGAACCCACAGGTAAGAATGTGAGGCGAGATGGACTACATACATCGAACATTACTGTGAGTACATAACTTCCTGATTCATTTGATCCAGCTCATCTGGCTGACTTGAGGTTTTTAACATGGAAGCAGTTTTGATGGTTGCTCTAACATCTGCAAGAAGTGTGTTTGAGTTGCAAGTTCTTAGGGTAAGTAAAGATTTATCCCATATTCCACAGAAACTGGGTTTTCCTGAGAATTAATTCTTCTTTTATGCCTAAAGTGGGATCCGAGTTTACTTTAAGCCAAACTATCTTTCCCCCTGTGTTTTTCCCTGAACTCCAAAATGACAGAGAAAGGACACTTCATACCTTGGATGTCCACAGGCAACTTGAGTACTATCTTGACAGAACTAAATCTTTCAGAACTTCCAATCAGTTGTTCATTTCATGTGAAGATAAGAAGGGACAACCTGTGTCAAAGCAGTCAGAGAAGACTATTTTCAAATGATTGATCTGATGTTATTTTCATTCATTGCTCAACAAATGGGTAGGGATCTGATCCTCTAATCTGACTCTGCCACTTTGTAAAATTTTAGAATCCTACTTTCCCGCTCCTCCCTTACCTATAATTCCCCTGGCAACTACAATACCTCACATCTCATTTGCCATTCTTCAAGATGGTTGGGACTGCAATTGCTTGAGCTGCTTCTGGGGTATTGTGAGTGAACAGCTATTAAATTTTTGTTGTTATCTTTTCACAGTTTGTTTTTCTCTTTCTCAATTAACTAGGCCATCCTTACCCTCAACAACTTTCTCTACTGAGTTTCGGTATTTCTCTACTACCATTGTTTGTAGTCCGTTCCTTTCCTTCTTTACCCTTAGGTTATTTCTAGTTAATACCTTTGCTGGTATTTAATACTTTCCCTTTTTTTCCTCCTTTAAAAAAAAAAGCAAAAAAAAAACTTATTTTCTGTCAATTTGTTTGTTTTGCATTTTCCAGCATCACTGATAAGCTGACTGGATTTAAAAAAAATGCACTTCCTGTGGGCATAAGATCCCTAATTCTGATGCCCACAGGGTGTATATCTATTGTTTGGGCCCAGCATGTTTGGACATCTCTTGTTCTATCTGTGGGCTTTTAACACTAGAGTGATAAGCAACAGGATGAAGAAACTAATTTTGAAAAGCCTCCTTCTGGCATCAACTTCTACAGGCACTTCTTCTTCATGGGCTCAACTCCCCCCTCAAAAATCGACTGAACCCAGGGAGCACCATAAACACTCACATGCCCAGTCACCTCAGTCTACACCTGCATTAGAGCCACCAAAGAAAGCTTCTAAGACCTCGGATCCGATGCTTTCAGATCCAACACCATCTACTGTCCCATCCCCTTGGCCCTGTGTCCTAGGCTTTCTCTGGAACCGGTATCCCTGAGATTAAGGTCTTCCTTTTAACAAGAGACTGCCAAGAAGTTGTCAGGGTCACCTTGTACATCCTGTTCTGTTAGGACTTCCCATAATCTGACCAAGTCGGAGGTGCATAAGATGATGAAATTCCTCAGAACACAGATCCAGAGGAGGGCCTTGTCAGCTCCACCTCCCATTAGATCAGTGAGCTGTCAACCTTCTTTTCAACCTGTACTTGCTTCTTCTCTGATCCAGTTATCCGTTTCAGAGTCCTTCAATCCAAGAGCCCTGTGAGTCGAACCATCGGATCCGAAGGTTATTCCATCTTTGACTCCAGCTACTTCCCTGACCCAATCAGCTCCAACACAGTTGGAGCATAAGAGCTCTTGGAGATGAAGCATTATCGTTGGATCTGAGGGATTGACATTGACTCCAAAGTTTTAGGAGCTGTCTCTTTCTCTTGTAAAGCTCCAACTCCATCCTCGGAGTGCAGGGTTGGCGTCGGGGATTGTCTGATTCGGGAGCCTCGGCTCCGGTGGGATTGTCTTCAGCTTCTCCTGGTCCATTGAGAGGGCATTCTCTCAACCCAGAGTAGTTTTGACTCTCACTTATTTGGATCCATATCCTATTCCCTCTTTGGCTCCTGTGTCTGAGACCTTGTATCCTACACCTCAGGGACAGTCAGCCCAGATGAGCTTCCAATCAGTTCCTATGAGGAAACTCCCTATTATTTATTTATTTTATTTTATTTATTTACATTTGTTGACCGGGAGTGTCCGACTGGACGTAGGTCCATTTTCAGCGGAGGCCCGGGGAGAAAAGCTCCACAGTTAAAATAAACAGACAGTAGTTACATTGGATTACCTAGCGAGTAACAGTTTAACATAGCAATTAATTACAAACATATTTACAGATGAAGAACATAGTACATCAGTAGACAACTAGAATCTTTATCTGCGAAGTACATAACAGACATTAACAAATGTTACAATAAGAAGTTCCTGCTGTATAATAAGTACTAGGCTTATGGGGAAACTCCCCATCTCTTCCAATATATGCCCAGAACATTTCACTGAGGAGGTCCCTCAGAAGGGGGCATGCAAAAGGAGGCACTTGGATTCCCCACAGGAATCCCTTACACAAGACACCAATTATTGATGAATGGGAATGGTCCCCTAAATCTCCACCTAAAGATGTTGTGTTTGGAGACATCTTAGAAATCCTTTGCCAGAAAGGTGGCTGGTCTTCTCAAAACCCTTCCCAGGAGGGAATCTGTGTTCTTGGAAGCCTTCAGGTCTAGCCTGTCTACATCTTGGGTTACCCCCTATGGATGAGCTTATAGACCTTGTCTCCTGCAGGGTATGTAAGGAACCAGACTCCATGGAACCTATCTCCAAATGCCACAACAAAATTTTAAGTACCTGCTGATAGTACTGGACTAAAGGGATTCCTGTAGATGCCATGATTATTGTGGCAGCCAACAAAAAGGAACTGGCTGAACAAAGTTCCACTGTCCATCCCCTAACAGAGAGTCTAGGGCTTTGGACATGCTTGATATGCAGGTACTAGAAAGCGAGTTTATGCATCAGCGACATTTGTCCGTTGATTGCTGGGCTACCTGTCACACTTCAGCAGATTACAGAGGGACTTGGAAAAGGAACTCTCAAATTCTGCCCCAGGGTCCATGTCTGCAGAAGAACAGAAGTCTTTTTTTTCCTCACGAATGGCCACCCTACAATCTATTACAAATGCGTCCATGAGGTTAATCTCGCATGTCGTGAAATGTACCTTGAGGGCAACCAGTTCAGGCATAGCCATAAGGAGACATGCTTGGATGCGATTGTGAGATTTTTGTGGTGCCCTTCAAGGCATCATTCATCAATGCTCCCTTTGATGGATCATCTTTGTTTGGGCCAACAGTTAGAGACTGTCTGCTGCAGTAAACAGGATAGAAAAACCTTGTCTGCTATTGGAATCTACTTTTCTACCCTGCAGAAACCTTTCTCTAAGAATCAATGCAGCGGTAAGAAGATGTGGTTCTGAAAATTTCTAGGTCATTCTAGGAATCATGTGGGCATTTTTCCCGCAGAGGCAGGGGGAGGATAACTACAGTGGTAGGCATTGCCCACTTGGCAGAGGGAGTCCGCAGAACCAAGGATCTTGAGATTCTTTCTCGGACAGATCCTTCCTTTATTCTGAAAAGTTGCCCGACTGTCCCCCTCTGGTGGCAGTTGGGGGGGGGGGTGCTTATCCTTGCACCAAAACACCTGGTTAGCCATCACAAACAACTCTTGGGTGAAAAGATCATATCCAAAGGATATTTCATTCCCTTTTTACAAATTCCTGTAAAAACTGTCTCTGATGTTCTACCCAATCAGAGAGAGGTAGCAGCTCAAGAGATCAGAAAGTTATTAGACAAAAGAGTCATCCACGAGGTCCCTCCAGACTAAACAGGATCTGGAATTTACTCAAGGTTCTTTTTGGTACCAAAAAAGACAGGGGACCTGAGACCTATCTTGGATCTCAGTTATCTGAACCAGTTTGTAAAGAATTCCAAATTCTGGATGATCACAGGTCAATCCATTCTGCCCCTCCTCAGAAGGATGGACTGGATGTGCTCAGTCAATCTTCCAGATGTGTATAATCACATCAAAATGAACAGACGCTCTTGAAAATATAGACACTTCTGGCTGGGAACCAGCCATTATTAGTTCAGAACCCTGCCCTTTGGTCTCACCACAGCACCTTAGCTGTTCATCAAATGCATGGCAGTGGTAGTAGTTCACCTCAGACTGCTTGGATTCAGAGTGTTTCCCTATTTAGACGATTGGCTCTTTACTGCACTGACCAGGCATCTACTCGTAAAGCCCAGAGACTATTTACTGTAGCTATCACTCATGCTGGGAATCACCATCAATATGCAAAAATCACAACTTCAGCCAGTTCAAGTCTTGGAATTTATATGGGCTTGCTTGGACACAGTCAATTCTCTAGCTCTTCTGCCTCAAAACAGAGTTCTTACTTTGAAGACACACATCAACAGATTCTTTCTCTTTCTTCTCCCCCAGCAAAACTGGTCCTCAAAGCTCTAGGGTCAGTGGCTGCAGCAATAGCTTTAATTCCTACTACTCGTCTCCAGATGAGAATTCTTCAGTGGACCCTAGCAGTGCAATGGCCTTTTCATCATCATCCCTTAAACATCTAGTAAACATATGGTAAAATTGTCTCAGGCTTGCAATAAGTCTCTTCTTTGGCGGATTTACTCTGAGAAGATCAGTCAAGGTCGTCCATTTATCCTCCAGCTCCCCAATGCCACATTAACTATGGATGCCTCCCAGTTGGGGTGGGGAGGTATTAATTGGGACATGCTGTTCAAGGCATGTGATCCCCACAAGAGACCAATTTGCATATCAGTGTCCTAGAGATGAGAGTGTTGATTTTAGTGTTGCCGGCCTTTCAGAGCTTTCTCCCTCTAGGGACTATTGCAGTACAAATGGGCAACATGTCAGTAGTCTGGTACATTAAAAAACAGGGGGGAACCTAATCCTACCCCCTTTGTCGAGAAACAATGTGAGTAGGGTAGTGGGTGATCTCATCCAACTGCTTTCTAGTGGCAATCCACATTCCAGGGAAATCCAATATTCTAGCGGACAAACTCAGCAGGACCATCCTCATGCCTCACGAGTGGTCTCTCAATCAATTAGTGGTGAACAAGATCTTCCACAAATGGGATCAACCTTACTGCGACCTGTTTGCATCTCCCTTTAAAAAAATGCAGCAGGTTCTTTGCCCTTATCCCACCTCAGGGACAGTCATTGAGAGATGATGTAGTCCATGTTTGGCCCTCCAGTCCCTTTTATGCTTATCCTCCCCTGCCTCTCATCCTCAAGTTTCATCAGAAAGTACTTCTGTTGAAGAGCACAGAAATCCTCATTGCTCCCTTCTGGCCTCAACAGGTGTGGTTCCCCTTCCTTTGTTCTCACCTAGTACGTCCGCCTTGGACATTGGATCACAGTCAAGACCTCCTGTCTCACCCATCAGGGTAGATTCACCTGGACATTGTAGGCCTCAAGTTGACCACATGGTTTCTCCATTTGCGATGATGAGTAGACATTCCAGGCTTTCCTCCCCAGTTCGAAAGATCCTAATCTCTGCTCATAAACCTTCGACTAGGAGAATTTACAAAAGTAAATGTGAAAGGTTTTCATTTTGGGCTTATCAGAAAGAGTTAGATCCTTTTACTGCCCCACTTCCAGCTGTTCTAGATTTCCTTGCCTAAGTTTTTCAAGGCAGAGCAAGTTTTTCCACTATTAAGGTTCAGTTACCAGCCATCTCAAACTGTCACATCGGAGATAACGCTTCTCCTTTAGGGTACGCTTTTACTTAGACCTCCACTAAAAGATCCTACTCCACCTTGGGACCTCACTATGGTTTTGCAAACCTTAGTACTTTCGGTACTTTTCCATTATCGAGGCAACACTTAGAAATGAGATAGAATAACAGGATTTGCTTTATCTCTAATTTTCTGAACGGTATGAAGTCTGAAACGACTTAAATCTTAAATGATATACTAATAATTTTCAAGAAAACCACAATTTTATGAAATGCACCCAAAATATAAGGCAAAAATCTAAACATTCTGCGAAAATCTGTACAGCTGACCAGTGTGATCTCTTTAGTTTTACCTACTAATTTACAACGGAACGTCTATGTAAATATTGTATATAGCGATATGTTTTTTCTTCCTTTTTCATTCTGTAAGTTTCAACCCATTTTTTTGTACTAAAAACTACAAAAAAATCTTTTAATAATAATAATCTTTGGGAAACGAACGCGCGCCCCCTACTTTCATTAAGCGAACATCAAAATCAGAAACGCAGACTATATTGAGGTTGGTGGATTTTGTTGCGTACCAACCACTGCAAAAATTAGATATGGAAATAACATTGTAAAATACTGTCATCTCTGTTTCTTTTTGTTTTAAACCAGGCAGCGAAACTGAATTGTCTGTGCAACAGCAATGCCACCCGATAAGTAAACTCAGCATGGCTGATATTGCTAGCAATCTGCTGTTTACATTTCCATGTAATCTTACTCTAGTACCCTTCATCTTAGAAGAAAATTACAGTTCTCAGAAGCCGATTATAATCAACCGATCAACCTGCACTTTCCTTTGAAATAATAGGCAGTGGGTGGGGAAAAGGATGATGTCAGCTTGGTGGGAGGTACTTTCTTGAGTAAAACGAGGGTAGAGTGGCCTGTAACACTAAAGTATAGAAATGAACAAATTTAGTAAAAAAGCGGATAAGTAAAAAAGCATACCTTATTTTTAGGAGATAAAAAAATGACCTGAGCTGTATTTTATACTTTCCGTCTTTCTAATTTATCGGGTCAACACTAACGCGATCGTTGAGCTGTAATGTAGTACCTCTGTCAAGCAGATGTTAGTGAAAGTCCGAATTAAAAGTTATTCTCTACAAATTAATTAATTATTCAAAGTAATACTTTTTACTTTGACATGAGGTTACTGGACATGTTAGGGGACTGGATTACAGCTGAAAGATCGCATTAACAGTGTTGCCCCGATAACGGAAAAGTACCGTACTTTCACGCTTTGAACAATCAGCTAAAGTAGATCTCAAGTTTCTTTCTTGGAAAACTGTTTTTCTGGTGGCTGTAACTTCTGAAAGATGAGTATCTGAACTCCAAGCACTATCTTCCAAACCACAGTATTTGATATTTCACAAAGACAGGGTTTCTTTACCTACAAATTCTTCCTTCTAACCAAAAGTTGCCTCTGAAACCAGTATCAACCAAGTCATCAGTTTGCCAGTTTTCTTCCCCAAATTTGAAAACAAAAGAGAGTACACCCTTCATCATCTCGATGTACATAGTCAACTTTGTTTTTACCTTCACAGGACCAATGATTTAGAAAAACTGATCAATTGTTTGTCTCCTTTACTAGTAAAAATTTGGGAAGACCAGTTTCAAAAACTACACTGGCTAAAAGGATAACATCACCTGCCTTTTGAGCTAGAACCTCTATAGATGATATTTGTGCAGCTGCCACTTGGTCTAATAACTGTACCTTTATTGTGCATTACAATTGGAAATAGAGCTACCTTTAGTTCTGCAGTTCTCTGAAACATTCTTCCATGAGGGCCACCCAAGGTTACCGTAGCTGGGGACTCTGTCCCATTTATTGAGGAATGAATGAAAATGACAACATCAGATAAGAAGTTATGTACTCACCTTAACTTTCCATCTGTATTGTTCATGTTCATTCTTCAAATGCCCCCCTTCCATTTGTCCATGATTTTGGAAGAGATCTAATGGAATTGTTAGGAACAATTGTTGTTAGATCATGTCTGAGCTCCTGATCTTTCAGCTGTCACTTTTCTGTCATAGCATTGTTATTGTATTTTATTATTAGAATGCATATAATAGCAGCAAAATCGATCTGAGGTATTGTAGTGGTCAGGGACATTGTGGGTAAGGGAGGAGCTTGAGAGTCAGATCCCAGAATCTTTAGAAAGTGGCCAAGTTGGATCAGAGGATTGGATCTGAACCCATTTGTTGAGGAAGAATGAAAATGCACAAGAGTGAGGGAACGTTATGGTGAGTACATAACTTCTTTTTTGGGGCTTTTACCTTTTGTTATTCCCACCACTGCAAAACTATTCTGGGCAGGGTTAAGGCACATTCTACCAGGGCCTTGGCTTCATCTCTGGCTTTTTGGAAAGGGTTGGACTGCAAAAGTATTCTAGAAGGGATAACTTGGTCCTTTGTACATACATTTACAAGGCACTACAAGCTAAATTCATTCTCCAGGTCTAAGTCAGATTTTGCTAAGGCCATTCTTCAGGGGGCTCCTGGACCTTTTTCTGCCACCTTCCAGTTGTTCTAAACTATAGTAATCTACCCATTTAGCTTGGGCTAATGCAGCAGTAATCTGTATGAAGAACATAGTACAGTTGTGTGAGTAAATTTACCATAACAGTAGCTGCTCGAATGATCACTGCTGCAGTAGCCACTCCCTTACTCTGTTCCTCTTATTTTTTGGTATTTTTTAATGCCAGGGGTGTGAGCATTTATTTTTTGTTGTTCTAAGCAGTGTCGTCTCAGGGCTCATTATCCCTGTCTTAGTCGGCATGTAAGCTCTGAATGGTTTTGGCACATGGAAGGTGCCCTGAAGTTTTGGAAGCTGGCCGGCTGTTATAGCCTATACAGAATATAGCCCATGTAGCCTAGGTTACTGCAGTAGTAGTCGTTTGATCATCTTCTGTTATGGTAAATTGACTTGCACAGCTGTACTTTCTGCACCATTTTCAAATTCAAGCAAACATTGGCGGTACCTGTTGTATAAAAAACACAGCTTTGTTCATTGTTCAACAAAAAATGCTGTCTTGGCTTTCAGTCTCAAAGCTTGCCTTTTAATTTCACTCACAAAGAAAAACGTGTTACTCTATTCTGTTTACCACACCCCCTCCAACAAATAGGCTGTCTGAAAAATTTCAGGCTGTAGGCCTCACGCAAGCCCCGATTTCACCTTTCTATCATAAATACTTCCACCCGGTACAACTTCACAACAGTCCCTAACTATGGCTGTTGAATACTTGAGCTCCTGCTCACCCCTTGATTAACCCCCACCTGAAGAGCTGCTTTCCTAGATTCTTCTGAATGAACAGTGACCCTTCTTTTTTGGAGCAATTATTCGGTAGTTACTAGCCAATACAAATATTTTCCTGACTGCATCTCAAGCTATTTTGCTTTGCTGTTAAATGCATAGTCGTTAATTACTACATTCAATCTCTCTTGAAGGCACATTACACGTTTTTGAAGACTCAACATATCAGTATATATTTTTCCTTATTTGTTAATCAGTCCACTAGTCCTATGCCCTAAGGGCACCATAGAAGTCCAGCTGTCTGCTGAAGTGATTTACTCGTACAGTACAAACTGGAGAAAATTGAGGGAGTAAAATGAGAGAGTTAAAAGTAAAACTCAGTAACAGCTTAGTATATGCAAATGCATTTGTGAGGAATATTTGCTTAATCCTTTTACTGCTATCCATTTCCAAGAGAGGTTTGGTTGTTCTGGTCATTGTATACACATGGTTAAACTCAAAATAATTTGATGTTCTTATGACGTTTTCATGGATTGATAACTAGACAGTTACCTATAAAATATATTTATGCTCCTACCCTAAGAAGCAAATGATCAGCTACATCGTAACTTTTAATGAAGAAAATTATTTTCAATGTTGTTTTATGCTGCATCATTTTTAAAAAGAAGGAAGTTTCACTATATTTGTAGCACTGAAGTGACAACAATGCTTTCTGTATAGTTATGGTTGTATTAGTATTTATTTTGTTATTCTGAGAAGCAATAGCTATATTTCTCTTTTAAATTTAATATTTTGCAAATATTGCAGTTTTCAATTTTTAATGTTCAGTCTGACTGATTTGATTTTACCTACCACTATCAGTATTGCTACTTTCATGTCATATTTTTATGCACTACAGGACAAGTCACTTGGATATGTAGCATATTGAGCTAATAGTACAACATCATGAATATGTGGATATCAGACTGCATGTAACCACTCTGTGTTGTTTGCTTCTGCACTCAGAATACTGAAGTGTCACCTTTTCAATAAATAAAAAAGGCATCAATTTGAGTTAAAATTTCACAAAACTGACTAAAGATATTATTCTGATATTTACCAAGTTTGTCAAACAGAGTAAATGCCACATGCATATGTGGTAAAATATATTGCAAAAAGAGAGAAGTTTAATATCTAGGTAGGTCTGCTGCTGGTAACGACTGATATGAGACTCATTTACAGAATGCATTTAGTTGGATGATTGTACATGAAAATACGCATGGCATCTTTATATTTAAAGTATGTCACACCACACAAATGTAACATTTTAGCTAAGTAGTAGCATAAATTCACTATCAGAAAAAAGGACATTACTTTGGAGACATATACGATTTTAACTTCTGATATCATGTCAGTTCGGTACAGATATTATCAACATGCCCCTCACCCAGAGATGTGCCAGAGGTGAACTGATAATCCTTCAAATTGCCTGTAAATGGGTGAGTGAAGTGTATGCATGTACTGAAGTGAGTTGGCAACCTCTTTAGAATTAGTTCACTGTATTTGAGTGCTGGAGAAGCTCTAATTCAAAATTAGATTAAGGGGGTTATTAGGAGAATTAATAAATGTATTGTAGCTTCCATCTTGAAAAGTGAATACACGTACACCTGATGGAAACTGAGTACAATACAGCATCATAGATTATCAGTGTGAAACACCTGTAAAATCCTGTGTTTAAGTTCTTCATTGCAGGGATTTGTGTCCAGGTAAACAGGTGTGCAATGCACATAAGACTACCATTCAACCATAAAGCCATAAATTGCAACTCAACACTGAAGATGGCTTGGCCATGTTGCCATTGTCAGTACAGAGAGTATTTGGTGCTGGCATCTTTCTTGTGACTAAAAAGGTTAGATAGGTTGTTTATTTCTGATGTAATACTAATTCAGTATAGATTTAATCTGGGTCAGTATTGCATTCCCTACCCCTGAAAGAATTCATATACACACACATTAGAGAAATGGAATGGCATGCAGCTTGGCATTTTGGTGCCTTTTAATGTCCATCTAAGCCTTTTGATTGTGCCCCTCAGTAAAGGGTTGTATCTCTGAAACCATGACATTTTCTAGTAATTTTTAGACAATGCAATTTTTTTAGACAAAAACTGCACTTAGGCTGTACTTTATAGGAAGAATGCTAAGCAAGCAATCATGAGGACAGTAAGATGCCTAGCCATATATATCTTTAAGTTGACACACTTAAAAGTTCATGCTTCCTTTTTCAAACACTTAGTACTCCTTCCTTCGGTTGGCCACGGTGGTGCAGCGGTTAGCATTTTCGCCTCACAGCAAGAGGTTCTCTGGTTCGATTCTCGACTGGAGCGCCTTCTGTGTGGAGTTTGCATGTCCTCCCTGTGGTCGAGTGACATTTAAAGACATGGATGCATGAATGGGTGTGCCTTCTTTGAAGGTTGGGCATCGTGCTGGCACCTTGGCACTGTAAAAATCCACTCCCAATCACTAGTGGACTGGAGTTCTGCTGTGGTGTCCCCTAACTGGGAAAAGCCAAAAGACATTAGTTTTAGTACTGCTTACTTCACAAACAAGCAGGACTATTTATACATGACAGTCCTGGTGTAAATTTGTGTCTCCTCTCCAGTCATCAAGACTAGCCTTAAGGGTAGTCAAAGTAGTACTTTATTTGACCTGTACAGATAATTTATTCCATAGACTTTGAATAAGCTGAGATGTTCAACAAACACACTGCCTTGCTGGCATTCGAGTAGTGCCCTGCTACCCTTCCTCTGGCAGTCTGCCAAAGCTCAGAGTCCCTCCCACTTGTCTGTGGATGAGCTGGACCAGTCACATGGCATTACAAGGACAGTCTTTCAGAACCGCTGACAGGACCTTTTTAGTTTTCTAGTGCCATGGTAAGAGAAGAATCTTTTGGAAGACAGCTCCTCATTCTGCATCTCTTCAGCTGCTGAGGTCAGATAAGAAACCCTTTTTGGTTTTATTTCTTCCCTCTGCTTTCTTCAGTGGTGTATTGTGTTGCTTCACTTTTTTTTTTTTAAGTTGGGAAATTGTATGTGCTTTGGGGTTTTGGTTTATCTGCAGTATATGATTTATACTGTTTATTATAAGCTAATTCTTGTTTTCTGTGGGTTTTTAACACTTGTAATGTGTTTTATGGCCATTGGTGAATGTTTGACTGAGTTTTCTGAAATATGGCCATTTTAGTACAGTTCTGTTCATTGCCAGAGTCACTCATTAATTGCTTCTGTTATTTCCATTTATTAAAAGCTTAATCTGAAAGTTTTGACAAGGAAAATTACCTTAGTTTATTAAAATTGGGGGACATTTGTGTCATCTGTTTTGTGCTTTGAACTGTGTTACTAAGATTGCTGGCATTTTACTCATTGCAGTGTTCAGAATAGTATCCCTATGAAAATAGACTTCAGATTTCTGTTTAGAGGGAGAATAGTGGGATTTGTCTATTTTTTAAAAGGGCTGACTGTTTTGCCATGCTATGGATATTTTTTTTTTGTTCCCTGACTTGATTAATTTAGATGTGGTGCCCCCCCATAATCTACCCACTGTGCACAAAAAATAGAAATAAATTAAGAAATATGCTTCAGCCTATTGCTCGTGACTCCACAGTAGTGTTGGGAAGGCTGTCGGATCAATTGCCTTCATTTGCTTCCAGGTCCCCTGGTATGGTGTTAGTACAAAAACTATGCATGACATGAGGGTCAGACATATCCTCCAGAGCTGTACCATTGCCTGATTTAGGTACATTAGAACTCAACTTTTTAGGGACAGGGTAAGTCTGGTGCAGGATTTGTTGCCAGTGTTGATATGTGTCCAACCCCCCAGGATTCTCCCACTAGTGTAGTGATTGCAAAAAACAGACAGAAGAACCACTACATTGCAGGGCAGCAGTCTCTAACTGTGTTATCAACTGAGATGGTGGTTATGAATAAATCTGTTACTCAAGCTGTTGATTATGGAGTGCAAACCCAGGTTATGAATAATGCCATTGCTCCCACCCCTGTTCCAAGGATCCTGATTTTGAAGGGGATCCGGAACCTGAAGTTTTGGAAGTATCAAAAGTCTGATCAGTTTCCTGATAGGATGAACATGTTCAAAAACCCAACAGATGTTATTTTTTCCCGTCCATATGCTGGCTAGATTTAGGGATGTATTTAGCTGGCAGCAATCATCGGCGTCCCTCAAGCTCAGCAGATGTATGATGTTTTAGAGGATGAGTCCCCAGACATGCTGACCTTACCTCCGTTGATCCCAGCATTGGAGGATGTTTTTAAGAAAGCTTGCAATTTTTCTTTGCTGAATGAGTCTATGCTGAAAAAGTGTTTAAGAAATTCAGGGTGTGCTTGGCCATGCTTGGCCTCCAAGCCCCCTTGTCTTTGAATCTTGTCTTTGTATCCCTAACGACCTGTTTCAATAAAAAAACTGCCTTCATAAAACACAATTCCTTTAGATAAACTAGGCAAGTGGCTACAATCTTAGGGAAAGAAACTGACACAGTCCAGCATGGAAGCTTTTAAAGTGTTTAACTACCAGTGTTTTATGTGGAAGTTTGTATTAAGGTGTATATGTAGTTTAGATATATTTGCCACAATGTTGTCTGATCAGCAAAAATTCTATGTTATAGATATTGTTCCAGTGTTTCTCGAGTGTCTAAACATGCTTTAAAGAGTGCCTTGGACGGGGCTAATATTGTTTGCATAAATGCAACAACGTCCGTTATGTTAAGGAGGTATGCTTGGTTGCACAGTCAAAACTTTTCTGGTGAGTTAAATAATGAGAATGTGAATGTTCAACTAGATTCAGATTGTGCATTTGGTACAACAGCTAATCAGATGCTTAAACGTTGGGATGGCAGAGGTAAACTGATGCAAGGAGTATCAAAAATGTTCCATATTCCCAAATTTCTTTTGAATAAGCAAGATAATTTTCTGTAGCCCGATAAATAGAACAAGGCACCAAAAAGGAATGAAAGGCTGAGAACTCTGCCAAACCTAATGAGGGGTTCATTTCCCAAAAAGGATAACCCCCTCCCAACTTGCGACTACGCTTAGGCATGGCACCCATCTTCTCAAGTCCCCTCCAGGTACACAGTCTCAAACTTTAGCTCTCAACAACGCAGCCTGGCTTTCAGTGGATTCCGACAAGTAGGTGCTCAACATCTTTGGTAATGATTACAGGAGGCTGTAGAAGGAACAACCATTTCCATTCAGGGAGGTTTGTGATCACTTACCAGACCAGACATTGTTATTCCAACCTGTATTTTGGCAAATAGAGCTAGTCTCTTCTTTGGAGAGAATGAAAGGTTTATACTCCAGAATTTTCCTGCTTCATGTAAAAGAGCTGTCATGGAGACCAGTGTTGGACCTATCCTTTCTGAATACTTTTGTTAAGGTCCCCACATTCAAGATACTTAGATGATAGACAGTGTTTCCTCTTTTGGCAGACCAGTGTTTCATAGTGACCCTGATCTTGAAAAATGTTTATCATTATATCTCCATTGCTCTTCACTTAAGGAGATATCTGAGATTTGTCTTGTCCGGTTTGCAGTATCAATTCTCAGCAGTATTCTTTAGGCTGTCCACTCCACTGAATCTTGAGTGTTTACAAAATGCTTTCCTCTGGTAAGGGCCTACTTTTGGACTCTTGACATTCACATCTTTCCTTACTTTGGTGACTTGCTGATCTGTACAATGTCTGTACCCAGTTGTTTGGAATCTTACAGAAGGTCTCGACGTTACTGTCCCAGCCAGGGTTCAAGCTGAACCTTTGGAAGTCATTCCTGACACCCTTGCAAAGACTTGTCCTGATGTGCTTGATCAAAACAGACAAAAGAATAGTCTTTCTTTCCAAATACAAGGCTCTGTCATACCAGAGGATGCTTTAAGAATTCTTCTGGAAAAATATTGCCTTGGCAAGAGAATCCCTAAAACTTCTAGGACTGATAGCATCCATGATTCTCATGATATCATTGACCAGTCTGCAAATGAGTAAAATTCAGTGGTATGTCTGAAATTATTGGGCCCAGCACCTACATTCCCTGGAATCACAGTTGTCGCTGTTGCCCCTTATCACACTAGAGTTGTAGTGGTGGAGAGCAGAGTTGAGTATCAGTCCAAGACTTCATTTCTTCTCACTTGTTTTGGTGCTGTCTGTCCAGACAGATTCATCCAACTTTGCATGGGAAGCTGTGTCAGTGGATGCACCACTATAGGCCACTTGGAGGCCAAAGGATGCATGGAAGGGTGTCCGTATCAAGGAAATGTTGGCGTTGATCACCTTAAAAGTCCTTCACCACCTATGAAGTCTGGTCCTCTTTTTGTGGTTATGGAAAACACTACAGTAATGTGGTACCTCAACAAACAAAGGGGTACAAGGTCATACCCTCTGTCAGTTGGCAGTGATGGCCTGAGAGCTTGCTTTAAAGCATTCTTTGACTCTTCAGGCATCATACATCCCATCAGAGCAAAACATCGTGGCAGACGGACTAAGCAGATCCTGGGCAGACCAACACGAGTGGCAGCTGAAGGCAGTGGTGTTCCATGATGTAGTCCAGATGTGTAGAATAATTCAAATGGAACTATTCATCTCCTTTTGGAACAGATAACTGTAGAAATTGTGCTTCATACATCCTTGCAGCCATGTTTGAAGTACAGATGCATTCTTATTCCCATGGATGGGAATGTTCCTGTATGCATTTCATATGGCACTTCTGGCCCAGGCAATCTTGGTTCTTCCTTCTAATGGTATTAGCCAAGGGCAATTACCACAGACTTCCTCACACACTGGATTTGCTCACACAGTCTTAGGGGTGACTGGTGCACTGCAGTTTGCAGCAACTACAACTGATGATTCAGTCTTAACTGTCTTTAGATACTTGTTTCATGAGGATGTGCAGCAGGTGTTAAAGGAGGCCAGAAAACTTGCTACTGGAAAATAAAGAAGTTATGTACTTACCATAATGTTCCATCCGTGTTGCTGCTTCTCATTTGCTCTTCAGCCTCTGGGAATCCAGATATGAGTATCGGATCTGACACTGCTACTTACCAAAGTTGAAATCTCCAACATTTGAGCTCCTCCCCTACCCATGATGCTCCTCTGCTCCAAATCCCTCAGATTGAGTTTGCTGCAGCATATTACATCACATAATCATGATACATGCAAAGAGGAGGAAATTACGTAGAAATAAAGGAATCAACCAAGTGAGGATGCTTCAGGAGCTCAAAGAAGAACAGAGGTTTCTGCCCCAAAAATTTCCATTAGGTCCTTCAGAAGGCAGGGGGATGGAGGGAAGGAAGGTTGAAGAGCAAATGAGAGGCAACAACAACCAATGGAATGTTATGGCAAGTACATAACGTCTTTATCTGATGTTGTTGTCTTCATTTGCTCGTGGGACGGAGTCCCCTGCTATTGAAAGAATTTGGGAGGCCCTCAAGGAAAGATATTCAGGAGCACAGCATAACCAAAGGAAGCCCAATTCCTAGAAATAATGTCCAGTTTATAATGGGAAATGAAGGTATGATGACTTGACCAAGTAGCAGCTGTACAAACTTCATCAATGGGAAGTTTTGAACAGAAAGCTGAAGAAATAGAAACAGATCTAGTAGAATGGGCCTTAATGTGGCAGGGTAAGGGAATGCCCTTAGAGGAGTAAGCAAGTTTGATACAACTAGTTATCCAATGAGCTTGGGTAACCTTGGAAAGTGGTTTACCCAACCTGGACTTAGAAAATGATATGAAGAGTTTGTCAGATTTCTTAAGGGTTTTGGTTCTATCTAAACAGAAGTGGAGTTGTCTATGTACAGCCAATGTATGAAGCAGATACTTTCCTTTGCTTCGAAAATTTGGGAAGAAAACAGGAAGATTGATGATTTGGTTTAAGTTAGCCTCAGAAGTGACCTTGGGCAAAAAGGAAGGATTAGTATGCAAAGCAACTGTTCTTGTGAAAAATCAGATATGGTGGCTTGCAAGACAAAGTCTGTAACTCAGATACTCTCTTGGATGAAGTAATAGCCACCAAGAAAATAGTTTTCCAAGTCAGAAACTTTAAGTCTGCATTAGTTGAAGGTTTTAAGGGGAGTGAAACTAAAGCCTGTAAAACTAAGGCAAGGTCCCAGGAAAGAGCAGACTCCTTAATAGGTGGACGAAGGAAAAAAGGTACCTTTCAAGAAGGCCTTGCACAATTTAGATGACCCTAGAGAGAAATCTCCCTTATGTGAAAATTGGAAATGGCGGTCAGTTGCACTTTCACCATAGCAAAACTTGCCCCTTTACTAAAAAGATATGCCATGAAATCCAACACAGCTGAAACTGGAGCAGAAAAGGGATCTAAATTGTTCTGATGAGCCCAAATGGAGAACCTCTTCCACTTACTGTTGTATAGCTTTCTAGCAGATGGTTTGTGCACCGCATTCAAAATTTTCCTAACCAGGGAAGAAAGACTGGGAGTTCTAGCCATCCATCATTGAAAGTGGAGAAACCAAGAGGTTAGTTTAAGGTTCGGAATATCCAGATGGGAGTATCCCGAGGGATGAGACAACAGATCTGGAGAGGTATCCAGAGTTCAAGGTGGACAAACTAGGTGAGACCAAAGGAAGGGAAACCACACTTGATGGGGCCAAAAGGGGGCAATGAGGATGACTTGGCACTTAAGCCTCTGAGCTTTCTGCAGAAATTTGGGAATGAGCGGAAGAGAAGGAAAGGAGTAGAGGAGACCAGACAGCCAAGCATGGACTAGAGCATCTTTCAGTGACTGTCCGTGAGGAGGGATCAGGGCAAACAATTTGCTGCACTTTGTTGTAGGGAGAAGCAAACTGGTCGCAGCAAGGTTGACCCCATCTCTGGAAGATCATATATGCCACTGAAGGATTGAGAAACCACTCATGAGCCATCAGAATGGTCCTGCTGAGCCTGTCTGCCAGGATGTTTGACTTCCCTGGAATGTGCATTGCTACGAGAAAGCGATTGGAAGAAATCACCCATTGCCACAACCTCATGGCCTCTCGACACAAGGGATAAGACCTGATTCCTCCTTGCTTGTTGATGTACCAGACCACTGACATGTCTGTCTGAATAGCAATAGTTCCTGTGGGGAGAGAGTAATGAAGGGCTTGCAAAGCAAGAAGCACTGCTCTCATCTCCGGATCGTTTATATGTAAATTGGTCTCTAGGGAGGACCACGTGCTTTGGACCATCTGTCCCAGATAATGCCCCTCCCACCCAATTTTGGACGGGTCTGTGGTCACAGTTGCTGAGGGGGGAGGAAGGACGAATGGGTGGCCCTGGAGAAGATCGTCGGATTGAATCCTTCAGATGAGAGATTGTTTGTAAGCTTGTGAGATCCTGATTGGGTAGTTTAATGAATGGTGAAGGCGAGACCAATTGTATGGCTAAGGTCCAGTGAAGAGCTGTCATATGAAGGTGGGCTAATGCCACCAGAGCGATTGTTGCCACCATGGACCCCAAGGCCCGAAGGACAAGACTTGCTGGGAGAAGGACTGTTCATTATCTGTTTAACATGAGCTCTCAGGTTGAAAATTCTGTCTTGAGTTAGAAGGGCTAAAGATTGAGTGGTGTCCAAATGAGCTCCAATGAAGTCTATGACTTGAACCAGATGAAGATGAGACTAGTTCAGATTGATATAAATGCCCAGGGTCAAGGCTAGATGGAATATGTATTCTCTGGCTTGAAGAAATTGATACCTAGTGGGAGCAGTTAGGAGCCAATTATCTAGATAAGGAAACACTTGGAATCCCCACACTCTCGGGTGAGTTGCTATGACTGCCATGCATTTGTTAAACACCCAGGGGCTGTGGTGAGACCAAAGAGCAGTGCTCTGAATTGATAATGACTGGCTCCCAGCCTGAAGTGGAAATAGCTACTGGAGCGCCTGTTCATCTTGATGTGACAGTACATGTCCTGAAGGTCTATAGAGCACATTCAGTCACCCTTCTGCAGGAAGGGCAGAATGGACTGTATTGTGACTATTCAGAACTTTGAGTTGGCAACTGACTTGTTTAGAGAGGTGAAATCCAGAATAGGTCTGAGGTCCCCTGTCTTTTTGGGCACTATAAAGAATCTGGAGTAAATGCCTGATCTGAATTGGTCTGGGAGGAAACTTTGGATGACTTTGTTTGAAATCAGCTTTGAAATCTCTAATGCTGCCACCTTCCATTGATTGGGTGGAACATTGGGGAGGATTTTGCTTGGTGAGGATTTTTGGAAAAAGGGTATAGAATAGCCTATGGATATAATTTTTAACACCCAACAATCTTTTATGATGGCTTCCCAGGCTGTCGGATGTAGAGACAAACTTCCCCCGACTGCATCCAGAGTACAGCAGTCGGGCAATCCCTCAAGATCGCTGATTGGGTCTGTCTGAGAAAGAATCTCGAGATCCTTGGTTCATCGGACTCCCTCTCCCATGAGGGCAGTGTCTGTTATTATAACCATTTCCCCCCTCTGCCTGTGGGGGAAAGGTCCCCTTGTGAAGTGTGAAAAGGACCTTGCAATTTACGGAACCACAACTTCTTATCTCCATGCTGGTTCCTGGAAAAGGGCTGTTGTGGGGTAGAGAAGCGTATCCCAATAGCAGACAAGGTCTTTCCCTCTTTTTCACTTTGGGAGAGTGTCTCTTTAACTGTTGGACCAAAAAGTGTCGATCCATCGAAGGGAGCATTGACAAAAGACTCCTTATAAGGTTCCGAAAAATCACACCGCCGCATCCCGGTGTGGCGTCTGATGGCAGTGCCAGATCCAGCTGCCTGTGAGGCTCCCTCTGCAACATGAGAGATCTACCTCACGGATGTATTGGAGATAGGAGGGTGGCTATTTTTGAGGAAAAGGTCTTCTGTTCCTCAGCAGACTTGGAAACTGGGACAGAACTGGAGAGTTTGTTAACTAAGTCCCTCTGTAGCCTGGTTACATGTGTCAAGTAGTTCAGCACTCGCAATGCGAAGGTTGCTGAAGAATAAATCTGCTTTCCAAACCCTAGACCCCCTGTTGTGGGGATGGACAATGGAGCTCTGCTGGGCCAGCTCCTTTTTGGTGGCAGCTGCAACCACCATGGTATCTATGGTAATTCCTTTAGTCCAGTGTGGATGGTCAGAAGGGGCACTAAGGATTTTATTGGGCCACTTGGGAATAGGTTCCACTGTGTCCAGTTTCTTCCACTCCCTGTGGGACACAAGGTCAATAAGGGGGTTCAATGGAGGGACACCCAAGAAGTAGCTGGGCCTGACCCAAAGGCTTCCAGAGACACTAGTTCCTCTGGGTTAGGGCTTTAGGAAGATCACTGACCCTTTTGGTGAAGGATTTCCTTGATGTCTGTAAAGGAGACATCCTCAGGCAGTGATCTGGTGGACCCTTCCCCTTCATAGAGATTGGTGTCTTCAGTGAGAAATTCCAAAGGGGAATCCAAGTATCTCATTTTGCACTGATCCTTCCAAGGGACCTCCTCGGTGGGGTGCTCTGGGGAGGTATCAGAAGACTCTGGGGGTTCCAGTAGGGAAGTAGACTGGAAGTACTTTTGGGTAGGCTGTCAAGGAGGAGACCAAGTAGATGTCTCAGACACAAAAAACATCAGATGGGGGCCAGGATCCGAAGCAGGTCTTGAGGCTTTTCAGGGTGCAGAGAGAACCCTCTCCACTACCTCGAACACCAAGGGAGATCAGGACACTGTAGGCACCCCCACCTGAGCCGAAGCTGTCGATGGGGAAGCTCCATGAGCCCCAACTGGCCCCAGATCTGATTGAGAAGGTAGAGCTGAGCTGTCACCCACTGAAGCCCCAAGTGGAAGAGACAGCTCTGAAAATTTCATAGCCAACGTTAACCCCTCGGAGCCAGTGCCAAAACTATGACTGCAAGAGTTGCTCGGCTCGAAACAAGTCGGAGCTGGGTATGTCAGGGTGACCGCCAGAGTTGAGGTAACCGTACCTGGCGCTGATGTCTCAGCTCCAGAAAGGTTTGGACCTAGTAACTCTGAAGTCCGGTGTCAGATCTGAGAAGGAGAGTCGGGGTGAAAGTAGAAATATTGCTCGTGGATCCAGGAGGGAATGGAGCAGGCAAGATCCCCAGGTGAATTTGTCCCTTGAGAAATTTTATCATCACACTGTCCAACTTGGCTTTGGAAAAGTTTCGGGAGGATCAAACAGAAGAAGCTACTATAAAGCAGGCCTAGAAGAGGCAGACAAAGACAGTAGCAAAGTAGTTAGAGAAGAAAAAACTCTACAATTTTAAAGAACTAGAAACTCGCCCCCTTTTTTCCTTTTTACAAATATATATATATATATTTTTTTTCCTTTTTACAAATATATATATATATATATATATATATATATATATATATATATATGTGTGTGTGTGTGAGACAAAACTCTTTTTTTTTTTTTTTTTTTTTTTGAAAACTGCCCTAAGACCTAAAGAAAGATAAGGGTAGGGAAGGCAAAGGCTATAAAAAATTAGCTTAGATCTGTAGCAAAAAAGTTACTGACTGACCAAAAAACAGCCCTGAGGGGCTCAGAGTGTGAGAACCAGATGCTTAGCGAAGTACAGCAAACAAGATCTGAGGGATTTGGAGGAGAGGAACATCATGGGTAGGGGGAGTAGCTCAGATGTTGGAGTCTTCAGCTTTGGTATGCGGCTGAGTCAGATCCAGTGCTCGAATCCAGATTCCCACAGGTTGAAGAGCAAATGAAAGCAACAGCATCAGATTTTATTATTATTATTATTATTATATCCACCAAAGACAAGGCAAGTATTTAGTACCACAAACGACCAGGAATAGTACCTCCAAGTTTGTTTATTTGAACAGCAGATATAAAATGTCATAAAACTAAAAAAACATAGGAATAAATTTCTCTTAGCATCTCGGCTTAAAACAGCCTTTACAGAGTAAATTCATAATATAAAAAACCCAAGCTTTTATATAAAATCTAACATCAATTAAATTAATTTCCAATTATATCATTAAACACTTAATTACATATATTACACACTTTTAAAAAGACGTATACATACATCCTAGCTTATTCTATGTAATGTTTCCAGTTACATTCTCTGTTCATACCTCTAGGATGTAAAGTATTATATTTTAATATAAAAACAGATTCCTTCTTTCTTAGTGCATATTTTATAGTATCTTCACCCATATAATCTGTTTTTACTTGTTCTAATATTTTAACCTTCAGTTCACTATCATCGCCTTGATGTACCTGATTAAAATGTTCTGCTAAGGGGCTTATAAATTTATTGTTTCTTATATCTCTAATATGTTCTTTAATCCTTTCTCGAAGACTTCTTTTACACTCTCCTACGTAAAAATTGTGGCAAGAACATTTTATAGCATAAATTATACCTGTACTTTTGCAGGAAAAAATTCCCTGTGTATGAAATTTAATACCATTAATAATGTTAAAAGTTGATACTACATATTTACATATTGCACATTTCCCACAAGGCTTTAAACCTGCCCATTTTATTCCTCTACTAACTAATTCCTGTGGTCTTCTATAAGAACTATGAACTAAAAAATCCTTAAGGCTACGGCCTCTTTGATATGAAAACTTTAAAGCTACCTCTTTTAAAGAAGAGACTTCCCTTATGACTATCTGCCAATAATTCCTAAGTAGCTGAGCTTGCTTATCTGAAAATAATGTATATTTTGACACATAATATAACTGTTTTTCTGAAGTTAACCTGTGTTTTCCTTGCTTTTTATTATATTTCTTCTATAGCTATTTTCTCTCTTACCCTTATTGTTAAACACCTTATTATAACTATCAGCCACCATATCCGCATTATATCCCCTATTAATAAACATATTTGCCACTTTATCAGTCTCTTCCCTGGCTTCATTCACATTATTACATAGTCTATTTGTTCTTAAAATCTCATCAAAGGGGATGCTATTAAGTGTATGCCTTGGATAACAACTTTGAGCATGCAACATATGATTTACCTGGTGATATTTTCTAAAAATACTAGTTTTAATCTCTCCATTCTGTAGACCTTCCAAAGTGATATCTAAATAGTTTACCTTGACACCCTCTTGTAAACCATCATATTTTATTTGATACTTATTTTCATTCATATATTTAAGAAAGGATTGTTTTTCATCTTGGCCTCCTTGACAAATAAACCGAAAATATATAATAACAATTTTTTGAAAAAAATTACTTCTATAAATGTGTGTTTTCCACCATGCCCATAAATAAATTTGCATACATGGGGGCAAAAGCCACCCCCATTGCTGTCCCTTGTAATTGTCTATATAGTTGATCATCAAATTCAAAAATATTATTAATTAAACAAAAATGTGTTAACTCTTTTATATATTGTGTTCTAGGACTGTCTTTTAAAAAAATATTCTATGGTTTGCATACCAAATTCAAGATTTATACTTGTGTACAAGCTCACAACATCCATTACTAAAAAGTACATGTTGCCATTCCACTTTACATCCTTTATTTCATCAATAAAGTCAAATGAATCTTTTATGTAAGAAGGCAACTTTATTACTTCTTGTAATAAAAAAATGATGCAAAAAATGCCCCAAATTATGAGTGAAATACCTATAGGCAGATACTACAGGTCGTTTGTGGTACTAAAAGCATCAAATTTTATGTTTACAAATGGATGATGTTTTCTAAGTGGTGCCTAAATGAGAACAGAGACTCCCTTGAGGTTAACATCCCTCTGGTCTTGAAATATTTGTGAGCTACTTCAGGATAGTTTATTGTATGTCTCCATTAAGGTACATTTATTGGCCATCTCTGGTTGTCAGCCAGTGGATCCCCCCCCCCTTTCTTCTTCTCTTTTGGTAAAAAAGTTCATGAAAGGAGTGTTGCATTTGAGACTTCCTTGCAAGCAAATTCCTTTTCACAGGATCTTAGCTGTGTTTTGGAAAAGCTGAATCCTAGCACCTTTCAGACTGGCTTCTCAGGCTGTTCTGAAGTTCGTAACGTGGAAAACTGCTTTTCTTATAGGTTCAAAGGTGTTTACGAGGCTAATGACCACAAGAGCCTTTTTAAGCCTAGCCATGCATCCCAAATCTCTGACAAGTTCTGGTCCCCTTGATAAGTATAGGCAGGGGCTTGGGAGGCAAAACATTTATAAGCAGGGGCCTGGGGCATGAACCATCTACAGGCTGCCTGTGTCCATTAGAAACATAGGTCCCAAACCAGGGATGAATTTCCTGTCCCCCATCTAGATGTCCAAGTTGCACTTGAATTGGGGTAGGGAGGAACTCTGTTTACATACATGGGGAGCCTGTTCCAGAGAAGGGGTAGTCTCTGGAATACATACCTGTCTCTCCAGGAGCTCCTATTTATATCACAGGCAAGGTTTAAGTCTTTAAAATGGATAATTCTGGTGTTCTTTGTTTTGCAGATATGCAGGAGATCTGGTAATGCCTTGTATGCCAGGCATAGATCTCCCCTCAACAGCCTGTAGGAGACAGAATACAGGGATAGGACCTTGAGGCAGTCTGCTTAGGATATGTTACTTACACCCTGTATTCTTTTAGTAAGGAACTTCTGTGGATGTTCCAGTTATTAGTTATGCATAATTAGATACTTACCAGAGGGAGCACTGTACTCAATAATAGGTCTGATGAATGCCGAATATTGTGGAAAAATGAGGGTCTATATTACATTATCGGCTGATGAAAACAGTGAACGCTCTTTCATCGAACTGATAATGTCGAAAGACCTAAACAGTGAAGACACGGAACATCATTTTTTTTCCCAGGGAAAAAAAAAACAGTGGGCCATGTCTTCAGGACTTTGCCATTTCCACCACTATGGTGCAATCTCAGAGTTGGTATATTTAAGTAGGGGGGGGGGGTTTGTGGAGCAGCGAATTTTTTCCCTGGGGAAAAAATTTGCTGTTCCGTGTCTTCGCTGCTTAGGACTTTCGACATAATCGGTTCGGTGAAAAAGCGTCCGCTCTTTTCATCAGTCGACAGTATAATATAAACGCAAAAAATTACTTCCTTGCACCTAGGTGCCATACCTTTGTTTATAAGTTGCAAGTCTTCTTGCTCCTTTATCTGCTTATCTGTTTAAAACTTTCATTTAGTGTCTCACTGGTGTCTTTCTGCTGTGATAAACATTTCTGTGGTGTTTTCTGCCTAAAATAATGTAGATAGCAGCTGTAGCGTATACTTGGTAGCTTTGCAGTTGCCCGCCCCTAGTGTAAGTTTGATCTGAGACACTCCTCTCAGTCCACTGTCATTAGCTCATTCTACCTAATACAGAGAGAACATTTGGGATGGCCAACCCCCTTAGTTTCTTAACCTTGAATTAAAGCAGAATACAAGTAAAACACAGTGTAAAGAAAATTAATCACAATATACAAAACAGAAGGAGAAAATAAAGTAAGAGAATACAGAAGAAAGCAAAAACTAATTAACCTTTTCTTCACAGCAAGTTGTGGCAGAGTCTGGGTGTGCTTTTCTGGTAAAGCCTTGGAATTTTTTATTTTATCTCTTAAATGGAAGGTTAGTTGATAGCTTCACCCTCAGTTTGCAAGTAATGAACCTGAATTGGCTAGTTCTAATATCTGTGAGACTCAGAAAAGACACAGATGCCATCCCTTTCCTAGTTTAAATATGCAATTAAAAGTTAAATACAATTAAAACACAGTGTAAAAAAATGAATAGCAATGTTCACAACAGAAGAAGGCAATAAAGCAGCAAAAAATACAAGAAAGCAAAAACAAATGAACTCTTCCCTCAGAGCAAATTGTGGCAGGGTGTGGATGAACTTTTCTTGTAAAGCATTAGCATGTTTTATTTTACCCCTTATAAAGAAGATTTAGCTCCTAGCTGCACTATTAGTTTGCAGGTAATTAACCTTGATGGACCTGTTATAATTGATATGTGACTCACAGGGACAGAGCTGTGGTCTTTTTCCAGTTCAGATATGCAGTTAAAAGCAGAATACAAGGAAAACACAGTGTAAGAAAATGAATCACAATATACAAAATAGAAGACAATAAAGCAACACAAAATACAAGAAAGCAAAAATAAACTAACTTTTCTCTTACAGCAAATTGTGGCAGAGTCTGAGCTTTTCGATTAAAGTCTTGGAATGTCTTATTTTACCACTTAAATAGAAGATTTGGTTCCTAGCTCCGCCCTCAGTTTGCAGGTAATTAACCTTAATTGACCTCTTCTAATTTCTGTCCGATTCACAAGGGACACAGTTGTGGTCTATTTCCTAGTTCAAATATGCAATTAAAGCAGGATACAAGTAAGACACAGTGTAAAGAAAATGAATCACAATATACAAAACAGAAGAAGTACAAGAAAGCAAAAACAAACTAACCTTTACTTCACAGCAAGCTGTGGCAGAGTCTGTGTGAGCTTTTCTAGTAAAGCCTTGGAATGTTTTATTTTACCCATTAAATGTAAGGTTAGTTAGTAACTCCACCCTCAGTTTGCAGGTAGTTAACCTTATTTGACCAGTTTGAATTTATTTGTGACTCAGTAGAGAGACAGCTGTGGTCTCTTTCCTAGCTAAAATATGTAATTAAAAGCAGAGCACAAATAAAACACAGTGTAAAGAAATAAATCATAGTATACAAAATAGAAGAAGGCAGTAAAGGAACACAAAATAGAAGAAAGCAAAAAGAAACAAAGATTTCCTTCACAGCAAGTTGTGGCAAAGTCTGGGAGAGCTTTTCTAATAAAGTCTTGGAATGTTTTATTTTACTTCTTAAGTAGAATATTTAGTTCCTAGCTCCACCCTCAGTTTGCAGGTAATTAACCTCAATTGATATGTTCTAAGTTCTGTGTTACAAGAGACACCACTGTAGTTTCTTTCTTAGTTCAAATATACAATTAAAAGCAGGATACATCTAAAATACTGTGCAAGGAAAATGAATCACAATATACAAACTAGAGGAAGGAAATAAAGTAACATATTGTAGAAGAAAGCAAAAACTAATAATCTTTTCCTTCACAGCAAGTTGTGGCAGAGTGTGGGTGAGCTTTACCTAGTTTAAATGTACCATTGAAAGCGGAATACAAGTGAAACACAGTGTAAAAAATGAATCAATACACAAAATAGAATAAGGCAATAAAGCAACACAAAATACAAGAAAGGAAATCAAGCTAACCTTTCCCTCACAGCAGTGTTGTGGCACAGTCTGGGGATGCTTTTCAAGTAAGCCTTAGAATGTTTTATTTTAACCCTTAAATAGAAGGTTTAGTTCTTAGCTCCTTCCTCAGTTCACAGGTAATTGGCCTGTTCTAATATCTATGTGACTCACAAGAGACACCGTTTTGGTTTCTTTCCTAGTTCAGATAATAGGACATGCTGGAGGGACAGATTCATAACCCAGAGGCTCCCTTCACTCTGGAATAAAATCCCAGTCCAGGTTAGGCAGAGTCCCTCATTGACTCTCTTCAAGAGGAATCTTGATGAGTGGATGGGAGATCGTAGGTTTACCCCGGGTATCACTTCTGTGTCACTGTTAGACAGAGGCACAGTATACTAACCTCGAAAAAGGGCATAGCAAAATTAATTTAAAATGGGTGGTCGAAAGCCAAACATACTCTGGCTAGGCTTATAAATGCCCTAGGGGCAGATAGCCTAGTATGAACCTATGAACCTATATGCGATTAAAATCAGAGTACATGTAAAACACAGCTGAAAGAAAATGAATCACAACATACAATATAGAAAAAGGAAATAAAGCAACACAAAATACAAGAAAGGAAAAACAAACTAACCTTTTCTTCACAGGGAGTTGTGGCAGAGTCTGGGTGAGCTTTTCTAGTAAAGCCTTGGAATGTTTTATTTTACTCCTTAAATGGGAGGTTAGTTCCTAGCTCCATCCTCAGTTCACAGGTAATTAACCTTATTTGAGCATTTTGAATATCTTTGTGACTGACAAGAGAGACAGCTGTGGTCTCTTTCCTAGTTTAAACAAGGAATTAAAAGCAGTTTGCTAGTAAAACATGATGTAAGCAAAATCAAACAGAATTTAGAAAAGTAATGAAAGCAATAAAGCAACACAAAATACAAGAAAGTGAAAACAAACTACCCTTTCCCTGAGAGCAAGTTGTGTAAGAGTCCGGGTAAAGATTTTTGGTAAAGTCTTGGAATGTTTTATTTTACCCCTTAAATAGAATATTTAGTTCTTGCTTCACCCTCAGTTCACATGTAATTAACCTTATTTGACCAGTTCTAATTTTTATGTCACTCACAAGAGACAGATCTGTTTCCTAGTTAAAATGTTAAATTAAAAGTAGAATATAGGTAAAACACAGTGTAAGAAATGGAGTCAAAATGTACAAAATAGAAGAAGGCAATAAAGCAAAATAAAATGCAAGAATGCAAAAACAAACTAACCTTTCCTTCACAGCAAGTTGTGGCAGAGTCTGGGTGAGCTTTTCTAGCAGAGGCTTGGAATGTTTTGTTTTACCCCTTTAAATAGAAGAATTAGTTCCTAGCCCATCATTAGTTAGCAGGTAATTAATCTTAGTTGACCTGTCCTAGTTTCTTTGCTACTAAAGCCATGTAATGTTTTATTTTACCTCTTAAATGGAAGGTTAGTTCCTAGCTTCACCCTCAGTTTGCAGGTAGTTCACCTTAATAGACCTGTTGTAATTTCTTTGTGACCCAGAAGAGACAGAGCTGTGGTCTCTTTCCTAGTTTAAATGTCCAATTTAAAGCAGAATACAAGTTAAACACAGTGTAAAGCAAATGAATCATAATATAGCAATTAGAAGAAGGCAATAAAGCAACACAGAATGCAGGAAAACAAAACCAAACTAACCTTTCCCTCACAGCAAGTTGTGGCAGAGTCTGGTGGAGCTTTTCTAGTAAAGACTTGGAAGATTTTATTTTACTGTCTAAAAAGAAGGTTAGTTCCTAGCTCCATCCTCAGTTCACAGGTAATTAATCTTAATTGAACAGTTCTAGTTTCTGTATGACTCGAGAGACGGCTGTGATGTCCTTTTATTCCAGTGTTGCAGTATTCTACGTGTGGGTTTACCCTTCTTCCTTTGCGTATGTCTGACCAGTATTCCAAAGTTTTTCAGTCCCTCAGGGTGTGTTGGGCATCTGACGTGGCTGCAGGAATGTGGGCCATAAAAGTGACATCTGCATGCACCAGCCCTCAGAACTTTTCAGCTGCCAGTCGTACGCCAGGTGTTCCTGCTACTCACTGACATTGGATTAGAAATAATCAGATAAGTACCCCATTGGGGATCTTTTCAGTCCTTCTTTTTTACCTATAGCTTGTTAATGTCATCTGGAAGGGGCAAGTGTAAGTGTAGCTGGCAGATTCCCTACAAAGACACCCAAGATCAGTACCTTTTTTGTTTGGGTAAGGAATACGATCATGAAAACTGCCCTATTTGTCAGGTGTTCATCCCTAGGACCTTACGTTGCCATTTGCATGCTCTGAACCTTTATCTAGAGAACCAGTGGTTATAGCAACTTGCATTGGGGATGGAAGGTGCGTCTGACGCCCTGTTAAAACAGCCTAAGAAGAGGGTCATATCCATGTGGCCTAGCTCTTCTGCTGCACCTCTACCGCCCATACCTTAGCCTGTGGCCAACATCGGCCTGGCAGAGGAATCTGCTCCCCCCAGACAGGATAAAGCGGGTACCTATGAGGAAAACGCACAATCCTGAGCAGATGACACATCCGTAGAGGCTTTACCGGCATCTGCCTTAGAAGCTGGGGAGGAACCAGTGCTCTCTGTGGGCCCGTTGGATTCCGACGATCCCATCCCTTCATCTGACTCAAGGCCTTCTCCTAGCCGGACGCCAGCTAGGCCTCTTAAGAAAAAACAAAAGACCAAACATCTCTCTCCACTGACTGAAAACACGTTCGATTGGCAAGCTTTCAGCCAAAGCCTACTCTGTGCCTTCATGGCCCTATGTCCTACATTGGTAAGAAGCCCTAGTATTGTCCCTCCTCTCTTATGTCCTAGGCCTCAAACCTCAGATACTGTAAGGAGAGAAGAAGAAGAAGAACTTTCTGACTGCACCTCAGAGGACTCCCTCTCTTACTCCTCACAGATCTCCTCTTCCCTGGGATATGGATCACCAGAAGAGGAGTCCATTGAGCCTGAATCCCCAGTCGAGGATTTAACCTTCGGGGAATCAGTCTACAAAATGAAAGACCACTTTAAGTGGGAATCCACGGACATGACTGAGGTGCAGAAGAGGTTCTATGACCTCATACAGATGGACTCTCCCAGTCCTCCTGCTATCCCTCTTATTCTGCTGTTTTTTCTGGATGCTTTTTCCTCAGCATCCCTCAAACCTGACTCCCACCCTCCAGCCCTACGCAGGGCTGACAGATTGTACAAGGTCCCAGAATCACTGAAATTTCTCCTTAAGTGCCCCACAGCTGACCCAGCCACTATCTCCATTTCCACTGATAGGGCTTCCAAACTTCTTCTTATTACAACCATTCTTCCAGCTGACAAGGACAGCAAGACAATGGAACATTTTGGGAAGAAAATCTACACTTCGGCCACCCTGTCCTTCAGGGCCACAAATTACCAGACTCACATGGCCAAGTACTCCTTAGCCCTGCTGGATAAAGCCACTAAGGAATTGGCTGACATCCCAGACTGCACAGCCAGAATTTCTCTGTCCTCCCTGTTAGCTGTCACCTCTCAGGTGAGTAGATACTCCATAAGGTGCAGTTATGATGCAGTTGAAAGGAGATACTCTTGGCTATGTGTTCAGCCCTTCCCTGACGACTTCAGGGCTAAGCTTACTGATGCCCCTTTAGATCATTTTGCCTTGTTTGGCACCAAAGTAGCTGACCTCTTCAAGTCTCTACAACAAAAAGGCAAAGAAATGCAGGACCTCAAACATCTGCTAGTTTCACCCAATCCAACGTTCCATAGGAACTACCCTGCCAAAATACAATTTGTTAGGAAACCTTCTCGTCCTATGGCTCCCTCCAGGCCCAGGAGACCTCCTAGAAAACAGCACCTTCTGGCTAGAGCTTCTCCAGCCACCAGTCAGAGGCCTCCCTTTCAAGATAGGGCAAGTAGTGTATGACTACCTGCCAACCTCACTACCTACCCCTCCTACCCCTGTCTGCCCATCCCTCTCACTGTCTCCCTGTATGGTCTCACATTATCTCAGACAAATGGGTTATTTCCATCATCCAGAATGGTTACTTTATGACCTTGATCACCACCCCAGCAAGAACGGGCACTCCACAGTCCCCCAGCAGTCAGCTACTCCTCCTGCAACCAGTACTGCAAGCTCTGCTGACTCAAGACACCATAGAATCAGTGCCTCTGGAAACAAAAGGAAGAGGATTTTACTCCAGAATTTTTCTGGTTCCCAGAAAGGATGGACCACAGAGACTTATACTAGGTCTCTCGCGTCTCAACCCTTTCCTAAAGATCCCTACCTTTAGGATGCTCACACTTCCCCCCTGCTCCTGCATCAACGGTTCATGCCAACCCTAGATATAAAGGATGGTTATCTGCACATCTCAATAAAGCCCACATTCAGGAAGTACCTGAAGTTTTTGGCAGGCTCATCCCATTGTCAATTTTGTGCCTTGCCATTTGGGTTTTCCACTGCACCCAGCATATTCACAAAATATCTGGCTCCAGTCATCGTTTATTGCAGGACAAAGGGTTTCCAAATATTCCCCTACCTAGATAACCTGCTAACGCAGGCAGACAATCAGACCACCTTCTTCACACTCAGGTTCTTCTGTCCCTCTTGCAGTCTCTAGGATTTCAAATAAATTTCCCAAAATCTAACCTGGATCCCACACAGGACATTGTTTTCCTGGGGTGCAAGATTCGCACAGACTTCATGAAGGCCTTCCTGCCACCAGACAAGGTGGTGCCCTTGACAGATCACCTGCTGTGTCTCCTCCAAGCATCAGAACTGAAAGCAAGGCAGTACCTAAGACTTCTGGGTTACATGGCAGCCACTGTACCCATGCTCTCCTTAGCAAGACTGCACATGAGAAAACTACAGTGGTATCTTTGGTCAGTCAGGACCCAACATTCCCATCCCCTGGAATTCAGCGTACCCCTTCTTCCCTGCTTAAAACAGGAAATTCAGTGGTGGCTGGTACAGATAAATAACAACCTAGGCCTCCCTCTCCAACCACCCTCACCCACTCAGATCATGCATACAGTCGCTTCAGATCTGGGCTGGGGAGCAACACTAGGCCAAAGACAGGTCCAAGGTTTGTGTCCAAGCACACAAACTAGAGCACATCAGTGTCAGAGAGATAAGGGCAATCCTCCTTGCTCTACAAGACTTCCTACCTGGGTTCCTATTAAATGGTCGAAGATGCATTATTTAGACTGCGTCTTGATCAAACTTGAAAGCACGAAAAGGCAAAATAGTGAAACGGCATATAAGCAAATTCTTTCCCTGGGAATGAAATTGCTTGGCCGCTTCTGTTAGTTTGCTGTTTTCGTCACTGTAGTGCGATCTCAGAGTTGGTGTATTTAAGTAGGGGGGGGCAAAGCCCCCCATTTTATGTAATGTTTTATACATTTTTTTGTTTAACAACGATTTTTTCCCCTTGGAAAAAAATCGCTGTTCTAAGCATTTGAAATTGTAAGCTTTCGCTTCCATGGGTTCAATAAATCATCATTCTTTTTTTAACCATTCAATGATTTAACATAGACCCTTCCTACTGTACCTCCAGCAAGGCCCACTCAAGATTTTCATGGACAACACCACTGTCCTGTGGCTTCTCAAACAGGGAGGGACGAAATCCTACCTTCTATGCAAACTAGCTCTGCTGGTGTGGGAACTGGCCACCTCACAGGGGATTACTTGGCAGGCAGTTTACATCCTCTCCCTTCAAAACTCCCAGGCAGAATATCTCAGCAGGACCATGTCAAACAACTATGAGTGGATACTTCACAGAGATGTCTTCTTGGATCTGGTCCACAAGTGGGGTACACCTCAAATAGACCTGTTTGCCTCCTCCAACAGGCAACTTCCTGGCGTCTGCACCAAGACACCAGATCCCAAGGCACTGGCAACAGATGCCTTCTCAATTTCTTGGAAGGGGAAATTTCTGTATGCTCCCCCCTTCCCTTTAATTCAAAAGGTGCTGCTGGAAATTCAGCAGGACACACCAAAAATCTTGCTGGTGACTCCCTACTGGCCAAGACAGCACTGGTTCCCCCTTCTCCTTCATTTGTCCAAGGGCAATCACCACAAGTTACCCCCCTCAGTGGACCTCCTCACACAGCACAAGGGGCACAGATACACCCACAGTGGCAATGTATGCACCTCACCCTGTGATTGATAGGATTCTGATTCCCTTTAGACATCTGTACGAGGATGTGCTCAATATCATGCAGGAGGCCAGGAAACCTAACACAAGAAAATCTTACTTCTCAAAGTCGAAAAGGTTTTCCATATGGTGTCACAAGAGGCATTTGTATCAAATAGTATCCATAACTGATCAATACTGTGTGTTTGTAAATTTAAACTATGACTACAGTAGCCTACTGATACAAGGTTATCCTGTTTTTCCACATGAGAAATTAAGAAATGACTTACAGTTTCAGAGCAGTCCTTGGTCAATTGTGATTGTTTCTTAACACATACTTGTCTTTGCTTTGTGATTGTTTCCAGCCCCTCATACCAGCAACTAAGTGTCTTCTACCCACTTCGCTCCCCACCCTGCCCCCTATTTCCTCCCGCCCCCGGTGGTCCCATTTTTATTGCACTCAAACCCCTCCCATCTTTCTAATAGCCAACCACAGCACTAACCCAACACTACCTCCTCCATCTTCCCACTACTATCACACCTCCTCAACTAACATGTACAAGCATACCTTTCCTATGCTCACTGCATGCACTCTCCTTGCATATCTTACATCCTACCAAAGCTCCATCATTCCCCCACTCAACCACTACCACTGTACTACTACTCACACCACCACTCATGTCTCACCCACACTCAGCTCCCCTCTCACCAGCTCAAGAACCATCCCTATGCACCCCCCACATATTCTACCAACTATATTACTCAAACATAAAGCATCCCTACAACTTAACATAGTAACCCTCCCACCATACCTATTACCCACAGAGTACAATCATAAAGTTTCCCTTATAAACCAACACATTCAAAAACTGAGAAAACTAATAATCTCATGCTTAACAAAACTAGCCCTAAGTGGAGACATCCACCCCAGCCCTGGCCCTACCATCTCCAACCCCAATCTTCATAATCAGACTAAAAACCACAACTTCTCCCATATTACAGCCAATAGAAAGCCAAGTGACTTCCTTCGACTATGCCTAAATATTAGAAGTATATCCAACAAAGTCCATGATCTCCATGCCACCATAGACTTGTACTCCCCAGATATAGTCATCCTGACAGAAACCTGGCTAAAACCTCACATTACCAATGAGCAAATACTCCCCTGAGGTTAAGGCATACTAAGAGTAGACCGGCTAAACAAAAAAGGAGGTGGTGTAGCTATAATATTTAAACAGCATCTAAACATCCAGATTTTAAAATCATCAGCTCCACAAATAGGCAATGAAGAAATAATATATACCAACCTCAAAATTAACCAAAACAAAACCATCAACATAATTGGATGCTACTTCCCACCTGGCCAAAACATCCCTCCCCTAGAAAACCTCCTCAGCTGGTCTATCCACCATCTCTCCCAAGAAACTATCATCTTAGGTGATTTCAATATTGACTGGCAATCCTGTTCTGGCAACAATCCAACCCATCATGTACACCTTCATGGCTTCACTCAACTAGTCCAGTCACCAACCAGGATAAATAAAAACTCCACCAAGCACACTACCCTGGATTGGATACTAGTCAGTAAGAGCCCCTAGTCATATATAACAGGCTGCTTATCAGATAGCCTCAGTGATCACTCCCCGACATTCCTACTCAAAAAATACCTATACCAAGCTAAACCTGTCATCTACCATCAAATACGTAAAAAACTAAACTTTAACCCACTCACATTCATCTCATCCCTCAAAGAATGTAACTGGCATCCTCTAAAGTACCTCAGCTTAGATGATGCAGTTGAATTTTTTAATACTACCTTCCTGAACATCCTTAATGACCATGCCCCCATAAGATTCTCCAGAACCAAAGCACAACCCTCCCCATGGCTACAGAAAACCACTAAGTCAGAAATGAAAAACAGGGATAAAGCCTGGGAGCACTGGCACAAAACCAAAACCCCCTCATCTAGACAGAAATTCCTAGAACTACGCAATAGAGTCAAAAAGCTAATAAAACAGGACAAATCCCAATACTACCAGTCTGCCCTAGTCTCCTCACAACACATCCCCAAACAATTCTGGTCCTCCATAAACTCCATCCTCCACCCAGGTAAAGTCAGTACCCCTCCTCCTAACATCCCTCACTCCTCAGAAAATATTGCTACCTCATTCAACACACACTTCACCCAAACCATACTATCACTAGCTAAACAACACAACCCCCCTCCTCTCCAACCCACACCTTCAACTAGTAATCTCCCCACTGCCTTCTCTTTTCCTCCTGTACCTACCTCCAACATAAAAAAAAACTCTTAACTAAACTTAAACCCACCAAATTAGCAGCAGACAGCCTCCCAAGTGAATACCTACAAATCGCAGCTGATGCTCTGGCCTATCCAGTATCCATCTTGATTAACCGATCTCTGTCAGAAAGTTACGTTCCCACACCGTGGAAAGTATTACATATAATTCCCCTCCACAAAGGCGGACCCTCCACAGAACTAACCAATTACCGCCCCATAGCTATTCTCTCTCCACTCTCCAAAATACTAGAGAGATGCATACACTCTCAGGTCTCAGACTACCTCCTTACTAACAACCTCCTTTCCAGTAATCAGCATGGTTTCCGACCAAACCATAGCACCACCACTGCCTTACTCTCCTTTACTAACACTGTCCTTCAGCATAAAAACAATGGCCATCTCTCCTCTGCTACTTTCCTAGACCTATCTAAAGCATTTGACATGGTCCCACACAAACAACTTATCTCTGTCCTCAATAACCTATCCTTCTCACAATCGGTCACCAACTGGTTTCACAGTTGCCTGTCTGACCGCCAACAATCCGTTGTATGGCAGAATGACATATCTCCCCAACTACCCGTCTCCATAGGGGTTCCCCAAGGATCCATCCTTGGACCCCTACTCTTCTCTGTTTATACCAATAATCTAGCCTCTGCCACCAAACATGGCACACTCATACAATACGCAGATGACTCGACCATCATCTGCTCAGCCCAGTCCCTACCAAAACTGCAAAAAGTCACACAGGAAGCCTTTTCCTCTGTTGAAACATGGTTATCCGATGCCCGATTAATACTCAACCCAAACAAAACTAAACTACTCATCTTCCAACCCACCAAACATACTCAAAACAACTCTCACTTTAACATCACGGCAAAAGACAACACCACTATATACCCAACTGAACACACCAAATTGCTAGGAGTGGAAATAGACAAACTAAAATTTGACATTCACATATCCATGGCTATAAAAAAAGTCCACAACAAGCTAGGAGCGTTATATAGAAATAAGCAATTTCTCACCAAAGCAGCAAAGATTTCAATAGCAAATTCCCACCTTATCTCCACCCTACTTTATGCCTCTCCAATATATACCAAACTAAGGCAATGTGATCTAAACAAGCTAGAGACCTGCTACAACAAAATCGCCAAATTCGCCACAGGGGCATCCTACCGTAGTCACCACTGTCTCTCACTTGCTGAACTGGGCTGGCTTGAACTCCCTTACCTCCTTCAGTGGTATCAACTCTCACTCGCCCACAAACTAGTAAACCATCCACTAAATGTCCCATCCTTCCAGAATCTACTCCAACCCTATCGCACCACCAGACCAATAAGATCCAGCAGCAAAAATCACTTGCAGATCACTAAGGCCAATAACTGTGCTGGTGAAGCACTATCCTCTTGCGCCATAGCCAAATTATGGAACTCACTCCCACCCACAATTACCTCCATACCATCATGCACCCACTTCAAAGCTTTACTAAAAGCGCAACTAAAAACATGCTGGCTATGCCCTTGCAACTCCCACTCTAATATCATCCACCCCATCCAACCACTACCTTTCTTTCCACTCCACTAACTACCTTGATTATAGCAAGCTCAGATGCTCATAAGCCAGTACTTATTATACAGCATAAACTTCTTCTTCTTGTAACATTTGTTAACATCTGGTATGCACTTCACAGATAAAGATTCTAGTTGTCTACTGATGCACTATGTTCTTCATCTGTAAATATGTTGTAAGTAATTGCTATGTAAATTGTTATTCACTATGTAATCCAATGTATATACTGTCTGTTTATTGTAACTGTGGAGCTTTTCTCCCCGGGCCTCCGCTGAAAATGGACCTACGTCCAGTCGGACACTCCCGGTCAACAAATTTAAATAAATAAATAAATAAATAAATAAAATAAATTTGGACCCTCTGGCAAGCGGCATCCCTCTTATCCTGTCTTATCTGTGTGGACTATTGCAGATGGGTCTGGCCTACTCTTCTATAAAAGCACAGTTGTCTGCAATCTCTGCCTGTCTCTCTCTGGATCCACATCTAGCATTCAGACTTCCTGCCAAACTCTTCCTCGAAGGGGTACTTCACCTGAGACCTTGCAGGAAACCGTCCCCTCCTCCCTGGGATCTTAAGTATGTACTTGAAAAACTCATGCTAGCTCCTTTTGAGCCAGTAGACAAAGCCTTCCTAAAAGTTTGCACTTGGAAAACTGTCTTATTGATGGCTCTGACCTTAGCCAGGAGGGTCTCAGAGCTACAAGCTCTGATGGCTACTCCACCTTTTCTAGTCTTCCACCTTGACATAGTTACTCTCAGAACTAACCCGTCCTTCACACCCCCAAGGTAGTGAATGACCTATCTTTGAACCAAGCCATACACCTGCCCACCTTTTTCCCCAACCCGCAGGGGGAAAGTGAGAGAGTACTTCATTCCCTAGATATCCACAGACAGCTTGGGTTTTTTTTCTCCATAAAACCAAGTCAGTTAGGAAATCTAACCAGCTGTTTGTCTCCTTCTATCCCAGAGCCCTGGGAAAGCAGTGGCCAAACAGACCATTTCGGCCTGGACCTCCAGGGCCATTTCTTTCTGTTATTTATACCATGGAAAAACCTTGCAGGGCAATATTAAAATCCCACTAAACCAGAGCAATGGCATCTAATGGAGCCTTCTTTAAGGGGCTAGACACAAACACAATCCTTGAAGCAGCTACTTGGTCCTCAGTGCACACTTTTACCAAGCATTACAAGCTGGACCATATCTCTAGGGTGAGGGCAGGGTTTGCCAGGGCTATCCTTCAGGGACTCCTGGAAACTTCATCCAAACCACTACCCCATTCACAGTGAGCTTTGGCACTCACCCACATGTAGAATACTGCAACATTGGAGTAGAAGGACATAGAAAAGTTGTGTAAAATGTTACCATAACCATAGATGTCCTTCTCTTCCATGTTGCAGTATTCCTTCCTTCTCTCCTTCCCCTCCTATCAGGTTGCACTTGCTCTTCTGGGTGGCACTGGACAAGCTATGCCCTAGTAGGACTGGCTCCAACTCGGGCCTTCTGCTCCAAGGGCTGGTGCGTGCAGACGTCACTTTTATGGCCCACATTCCTCCAGCCACGTCAGACACCTGACGCACCCTGAGGGACTGAAAAACTTTGGAATACTGGCAGGATGTACGCGAAAGGAAGAAGGGTAAACCCACATGTAGAATACTGCAACATAGAAGAGAAGGACATCTATGGTTATGGTAAGATTTTACACAACTTTTCCTTCTCTTTCCTAATTTAAATATGCACTGCAAATCAGAATACAAGTCAAACACAGTGTAAAAAATGAATCAAAATATCCAAATAGAAGAAGGAAATAAAGCAAGACAAAACACAACAAAGGAAAAATTTAACGTTTCCGTCACTGCAAATTGTGGCAGTGTCTGGGGGAGCTTTTCTACTAAATCCTTGGAATGTTTTATTGTACCATTTAAAAAGAGGAGTAGTTCCTAACTCCACCCTTAGTTCGCTTGTAGTTAACCTTAATTCTAATTTCGGTGCGACTCACAAGAGACATGGCTGCCTTCTCTTTCCTAGTTTAAATGTACAATTGAAAGCAGCATACAAGTAAAGGACAGTGTAAAAAATGAATCACAATATACAAAATAGAAGGCAATAAAGCAACACAAAAATACAGGAAAGGGAATCAAACTTACCTGTCCCTCACAGCAAGTTGTGGCACAGACTGGGGGAGCTTTTCTAGTAAAGACTTGGAATGTTTTACTTTACCTCTTAAATAGAAGGTTTAGTTCCTAGATCTACCCTCAGTTCACAGGTTATTAACCTCAATTGACCTGTTCAGTTTCTGTGTGATTTACAAGAGGCACAGCTGTGGTTTATTTCCTAGTTCAAACATGCAATTAAAAGCAGAATACATGTAGAACACAGTGTAAGGAAAATGAATCAGAATGTACAAAATAGAAGGCAATAAAGCAACACAAAATACAAGAAAGCAAAAAGAAATGAGCGTTTCCCCAAGAACAAGCTGTGGCAGATTCTGGGTGATCTTTTCTAGTAAAACCTTGGAATGTTTTACTTTACCCCTTAAATAGAATGTTAATTCCTAGCACAATCCTCTGTTAGTTTGTAGGTAATTCACCTTAATTGACCAGTTCTGATGTCTGTGTGACTCACAAGAGACACATCTGTCTTCTGTTTCGTATATTAAATATACAATTGAAAGCAGAATACAAGTGAAACACAGTATAAAAATGAATCACAATATACAAAACAGAAGTAGGCAATAAAGCAACACAAAATACAAGAAAGGAAATTAAACTAACCTTTCCCTCACAGCAAGTTGTGGACAGTCTAGGGGAACTTTTTTGGTATGTTTTATTTTACCTCTTAAATGGAAGGTTAGTTCCTAGCTTCACCCACAGTTTAAAGGTAATTCACTTTAATTGACCTGTTCTAATTTCAGTTTGCAGGTAATTTACCTTAGTTGTCTTGTTGTCATTTCTGTACAACTCTGAAGAGACAGAACTGTGATTTCTTTCCTAGTTCACATATGCAATTAAAAGAAGAACACATGTAAAACATAGTATAAAGAAAGTAAATCACAATATGCAAAATAGAAGGCAATAAAGCAACACAAAATACAAGAAAGTAAAAACAAATTAACCTTTTCTTCACAGCAAGTTGTGGCAGAGTCTGGATGAGGTTTTCAGGTAAAGCAGTGGAATATTTTATTTTGCCTCTTAAATGGAAAGTTAGTTCCTAGCTTCACCCTCATAGTAAAGGTAATTCACTTTAATTGACCTTTTCTAATTTCTGACCGTCTCGCAAAAGACACAGCTCTGGTCTCTTTCCTAGTTTTAATATGTAGTAAAGCATAATGCAAGTAAAACACAGGGTAAAGAAAATTAATCAGAGCATACAGTATAGAGGAAGGCAATAAAGAAACACAAGATTCAAGAAAGCAAAAACAAACTAATCTTTCCTTCACAGCAAGTTTTGGCAGAGTCTGGGTAAGCTTTTCTAGTAAAGCCTTGAACTCTTAAATAGACGTTTTCTTTCCTATCTCCCCCCTCTGTTCACAGGTAAGTAACCTTAATTGACCCACTCTAATTTCTGTGCGAGTCACAAGAGACATAGCTGTGGTCTCTTTCCTAGTTAAATATGCAGTCAAATGCAGAATACAAGTAAACACATTGTAAGGAAAATGATTCACATATGCAAAATAGAAGAATGCAATAAAGCAACACAAAATATAGGAGAGCAAAAATAAACTAACCAACTGATGTTGTTAATCTTCGTTCATTCCTTACTGATGGGTTATCGGTTCTGTCCTCGGAACTGAGCCGGCCTTATACCAAGCTCGCGTCAGCCAAAAGTCTCAATCCGTGATCCTACCCACAATGCTCTGCTCCCTGTTACCTCAGATTTCATTTGCCTCGTTGCTGTACAGCCGTGTCAAGCATTCTCTCTCAGCTAAGTGTTCAATTTTTTGAAGTTTTTCTATTATTAGTGTTTAGAAAGTTTTCAATTCTTCAGTATCTCTATCCTCTTACCCTGTCGCAACTTTGAGACTCTCTCGCTATAGTATTTTCCTTTTTCTTACCTTTAAGGTAATTCTCCATTACCATCGTTGGTAATTCTTCTTCTCCCTTTCTTACCCTTCTGGGTAGTTTCTTAACCTATTAGTAGAGCCATAGTTACTCCCTTGATATTACAGTGTCGGATAAGAAAAGTAGGGTTGGTTTCAAACAATGTACAGAATGCAGCCGTAAGCTGCCACTTTCTGATGGCCATGATTTGTGTGTTTATTGTTTGAATGTTTCCCACCTTTCACTGGACCCTCTGTGTGGAATTTGTAAAAATTTCTCAACTAGGACTCTGAATGAAAGGAAGAATAAACTTATTCTAAAAGGCCTCCTTAAAACTCCTTTCTGTGAGGCTATCTCTGGGTCGGAGGGCTCACCCCCTTTTTTTAAACCCCGTAAGAGGCATTCTTCTTCTTCCTCCACGAGGTCGCTCATCTCATCTCCCTCTGGAGATCACAAGGAGATGACTCACAAAAAGATAAAAATTTCGGGCCCGGCCTTGCTATCTGTGGTCCTTTCGGCCCCAGTCTTGGCACTGCCCCAGTTTATTCTCACTCCAGCTATGTCTTCTTCATCGCCACTGGCACCAGAGTTCCCAGTGTAGACACTTACGGCTCCGACAGTTTAGTTGCAGCCTTTTTCGGCACCACTAACATTGGTGCAGACCCTTTTGGCACCGTCTCTACAGGTACAGTCTCCTTCGGCACCATTGATGCAGACTCCTTTGGCACCATCCTTGCCGATATAGTCATCTTCCGTGATACTGCCCTCTACGGTGCAGACGCCTTCAGCATGGACCTGCTCGTGCAGTCACTTTTGGCACCATCGTTAGCAGTGCAAACACCTTCTTTGGCACCATATTCATCGGTGCAGACATTCGCCACACCGTCCTTCATGGTGCAGACAACCTCGACACCTATGGCACCACCTTTGTCGGTGCAGATACCCTCGGCACCATTATCCTCAGTGCAGACACCCTTGGTTCCGGGCTCTGCACCACACAAACTCGTAAGAACTAAGTACTCTCCCTCCTTAGATCCTTTTGTGGGAAGTCAGTACAGCCCTGTTTTAGACAGGCCAGAATCTCCATCAGGTCTCTCTATGAGGTTGACCAGGAGCCTCTCAGAACAGGATGCGTTGTGGCTTGTCGATCAGTTGCTTGTGACCAGGGGAGACTCTTACCCATTTAAACTGCCCTCCCTCTTGCAGGTGACCGTATTTCTCCACAGACTCCTTCTTACACCCCTCCTTCGACTTCTAGGGAAGCATCAAAGCCCCTCCCCTCAACAGCAGCTTCCCATCCTTTGACACCAACAGTGGACCTCACTTTGGAGCTAGAGTCGTCCTTGTGGCCCTCTGTGCACTGGGCACCTGGCCCTTCTCAGGCTAGCGGCTGTGCCATGGGGTAGGCGTTCTTGGTTCAACGCCAGTTTTTTCTATGGCACCCTCCAGGAATCCTCCTCCTCTCATGCTCCACACCCCTCTCAAGACTCCTACTCTGGGAGTTGGCTCGTTGGAGCGGGGTTTGACCCCAGTTCCCAGGTTGTCTTGCGCAGTTCCTGGCTCCCATCCCCTCTTTGGGCAGTCTGGCCTTCCAGGCCATGGAGAGGGCACTTGCCTTTGGTGGCAAAACATCCCTGTCAGAGTTCTTGCCCCCCTCTGTACTGCAACTGTTGCAAGCCACAACTACCAGACCCCAGGCACAAGGGCCTCAGGTTTCTCCCCCTCAGGAGATCCCCTCCTCACAGTCTTCCCCAGAGTTCCCCACTGAGGAAGCTCCTTGCAAGGCTTCGTGCAAGAGGAAGTACATGGACTCCACTGAGGAGTCTGTAACCGAAGATATGGACTTTGATGATGGGGAAGGGTCCCCACAGTCACCCTCTGATGAGGTGTCCTTTGGTGACATCCTCGAGATCCTAAGACAGAGGGGCAACTGGAAGTCCTCCAACCCTTCCTCAGAGGAATCCATATTCCTGCAGGCCTTTCGTGCCTGGGCCCCTATGTCCTTGGTTACCCTACTGGCCGATGAGCTTGTCCAGCTCATCGTCGAGCATGCATGGAAGGCTCCTGATACTTTGGAAGCTATACCTCGGAGGCCTGAGAGAATTTTATCTCCCCCTGCTGAACATTCTCATTGGTCCAAAGGTCTTCCAGTAGATACCACGGTGGTGGCAGCTGCAACCAAAAAAGATTTGGCAGAAGAGAGCCAGACTGTCCATCCGTCCAACAAGGAGTCGTGGGCGCTAGACTCGGGAAGCGTGTGTTTGCTTCATCGACCTTCGCTGTAAGGTCCTTGAACTACTTGGCAGACTTTACGAGGCTCCAGAGAGACCTTATCAACCAACTCTCTGAAACCTTGGCAGGAGCTGTTTCTGATGAGGTGCACAACAACATAGCCTCTCAGATAGTGACCCTGGAATCGATATCCAATTCTTCCATGCATCTCATTTCACATGCAACGGAAGGAGTGGCTAGAGCTGCAGGTGCAGGCATAGTCACGAGACGTCATCCCTGAATGCACCTTTGTGACTTTGCGGACTCCTTTAAGGCTTCCTTTATGAATGCCCCCATCGAGGCTGCTTATTTGTTTGGCACAAAGGTCAAAGATATGCTGGCAAGGTGCGAACAAGATGGTAAAACCCTGTCTGCCATTGGTGTCCGACACTCCACCCATCAATGATTCTACTCCAGAAATCAGAGGAGTGGGAAGATGTGGCACAGAAAATCACAGGGCTCTATCTGTGACGCACATGCCGAGTTCTCCCCTAAAGGCAGAGGGGGAAACTCTAATGGAAGATGCCCTTTCGGGGCAGGGGAGGTCCGCGAAACCAGGGTTCCAGAGATTCTTTCTCTGGGCAACCCTACCAGCGCTCCTGAAACGTTGCCTGACTGCTCGCCTCTGGAAGTGGTCGAGGGTCGATTTTCCTTGTACTCCACTGCCTGGCGAACCATAACCACCGATTTTTGGGTACAATGGATAATATTCAGAGGCTACCTCATTCCCTTCTGTCTCTGTCCCATTTCACAAAGAAATGTACCCGACGTCCCACCCAGTCAAAGGGAAGCAGCAGCACACATATAAGCCGAGCTCAGTTCCGAGGACAGAATCGATAACCCATCAGTAATGAATGAATGAAGATCAACAACACAGATGGAACGTTATGTTAAGACATAACTTATTTTTTCCCCTCACAGCAAGTTGTGGCAGATACTGGTGGAGATTTTCTAATAAAGCCTTGGAATATTTTATTTTACCCCTTAAATAGAAAGTTAGTTCCCAGCTCCAACTTCAGTTCACAGATAATTAACCTTAATTGACTGGTTGTAATTTCTGTGCGTCTTAAAAGAGATGCAGCTATGGTCTCTTTCCTAGTTTAAATATGGAATTAAAAGCAGAATACAAGTGAAAAAAAATGAATCACAATGTACAAAATAAAGACAGTAAAGCAACACAATATACAACAAAAGCAAATACAAACTAACCTTTCCCTGACAGCAAGTTGTGGCTGATTCTGGGTGAGCTTTTCTAATTGTTATTGTTCTGACATCTACAAGGTGGGGCTCTGAGCTGCAGACTCTCATTGTGGGACAACCTCACCTGATTTTCCACAGGGATAAGGTTGTTTTTTTACAGTAACCCCTCTTTCATGTTGAATGTGGTCTTATAATTAACTCTGAATCAGTCTACTAACCTCACTGTGTTCTTCCCAGAACCTAAGAATAAGGGAGAGAGTATACTTCTTACCTTGGATGTGCACCAGCAGCTCATAAACAACTTTGAAACAACTGAAACCTTTAGAAAGGCTGAAAGGCTTTTTTATTTCTTGCACAGGGACAAGGAAGAGTCGTCTTGTCTGTAAGCAAACCATTACTTGTTGGTTGTCCTCTGGTAATGGAGTATTCCCCAGAGCCTTTTCCTCTTCAGTGGCGTATTGGAAAGGAGTAAACTTGAAAGATTCTAGATGTAACAAGTTCATCCTCTGACCTTACCTTTACAAGGTTCATAGGTTGGTACTAGGCTATCGGCCCTAGGGCCTACACAAGCCTAGCCATAACAATTCCATGGCTATTTCTTCCCACACTATTTACTTTCCTGGACCCCTGTCTAGCAGGGCGACTGACGTGATCCCCGGAGTGAATTTCCTTTCTCCCATCCAATCATCAAGGTTCCTTTTGAAGAGGGCCAAAGAGGCGCTGTGCTTGACATGTATGGGCAGTCTATTCCAGAGTCTGGGGAGTCTCTGGGTAAGGAACCTATCCCTCCAGCATGTTTTGTTTATTGTCATGACAAGGTTTAGATCCCTGGAGCGTGTGGCTCTGAGGGATTGGGATTTCTTTAAGTGTAGCAGGTCCAATAGCTTTGGGTTTGACATGGCCTTGTATGTTAAGCAGAAATCGCCTCGGAGTAGACGATATGCGATATAGCTGGAGTTTTTAAGCCGGTCAGCATAGGGCATCTGCTTTAGGCCTGTGATTCTTTTAGTGAGGTATTTCTGTGGCCTTTCCAGTTGTTGCAGATGTCTTGAGAGGTACATACCAAATGGGGCATTGTATTCCATAATGAGTCTAATGAGGGATGAGTACAGTGGGACAACGACCTCCTTTTTTCTTGATAAAAATCCCTTGGTGATGAGGTGTGCCACATAGAAGGATTTCCTGACTGTTGTGCAATGTGGTTATTGAAGGTGAGACCACTGTCCACCTGTGTCTCTAAGTCTCTTATCACACTTTCGGTGTTTAGTGTACTGCCACCTATGTGGTAATTCACGGGTACATGTTTTTTCCCAAAGGGGATAACTATACATTTCTTGGCATTGAGCTTGAGCCCATGGCTCTGGAACCAAGCATCTGTTTCTGTAAGGCCCTTTTGTAGAGTATCCACATAATTTGCGGATTCAATAATGGCTCCCAGTTTGCAGTCATCTGTAAACTTTGTTAGCCAGAGTCCATTAATGTTGGCTTGTACTTCAGAGAAATAGATGCCAAACAAGAGAGGTCCCAGGACTGAACCTTGAGGTACTCCACTTGCCACTTGCCTGGAGCTGGATTTGGAGTCAGCTACTTTTACAGTGTGGGTTCTGTCAGTAAGCCAGTTGGCAACCCATCAAGTGACGTAGGGATTAATGCCCAGCTTAGTAAGTTTATCTATGATTCCAGATTGGGGGATGGTGTCAAAAGCCTTGGCAAGGTCCAGATAGGCTGTGTGGACTGCCTTACCCTCGTTCACGGCTCTGGAGACTGATTCGAAGAAGTCAGTCAGGTTCAGGAGACAAGATCGGCCCTTCATGAACCCAAAATGGGTGGGTTCCAGTGTTTTATGGTTGCCAATGTCTTTGTTTATAAGTTCCATGATAATACGTTCCATGGCCTTACAGAGCAGGCTCGTCAGACTGATGGGGTGGTAGTTCCCGGGATCCAAGGTGGATCCCCCCTTGTGGAGTGTGATAACTGTAGCTGTGCACCATTCAGTGGGCACAAAGCCTGAGGTGAGGGTATGATTAAACATGACTCTTAGGTGAGGTGCCAGTTCATTTTGTAGTTCATGTAGTACACAGCCCGGGATGTCATCTGGTCCCATGGATGCTGTATTCTTAGCTTTGGAGAGTGCATTTTTTACCTGTGTGGCTGTTATTACCAGAATTTGGCAATCTTCCGGTATTGAGATGGGCCATTTAGGGGGTGAGGGGGGGTGAAGCTGGCACTGAATCGATCTGCCAGGATATTAGCAATATCCTTGGGCTCAGTATATTTAATGCCATTCTGCTGTAGCTCAGAACAGATCTGAGCATTGCCATTTAGATTCTTGACATAGTTATAGAATGCCTTGTGGTTGTCTTTGGAATCTTTGGGAATTTTTATTTTCGTAACTAGCTTTGGAGGATTTTATGAGGGATCTCGACTTCTTACTGAGGCTGGTAAGGGAGTTTTTTGCATCCTGGGATTTTCCTCTTTTCTGCAACAGTTTCTTCCTTTTGTTGTAAAGTTTGTTTATGGCAGGGGACCACCAGATTGGCTTCCTTTTTTTGGAGAAGAGCATCTTGGTTCTATTTAGGATGGCACGATTCATGCATGAGTGGATGTGCTCGTACAGTGCCTTAGTGTAGGAATCAGCAGTCGAACTTTCAGTTCCCATCTGCATGGGTGTCATGTAGTTTGTAACTTCTGACTTGAGTAGCATGAAGTTGGCTTTGGAGAAATTTTTTATGGAGGTTTCCTTACTGGGGGGTGGGAGTGGGATGTGGTTGTTAAGGGTGATTAGCTTATGGTCTGACCTGACCAAGGGGGTGATCATAGGTGTGAAGCATCGATCTCCCATGTTGGTAATGACCAGGTCTAGGGTATTGGAGCCCCTGGTGGGACTATGGACTAGTTGATCCAGGGCATTGGAATTTATGAATTACAAGAACCGTTGGGCAAAGGTGTTGGTACATGAGTAGTTTTCCCAGTTAATGGCAGGGTAGTTGAAATCACCCAGTATTAGGATGTTTGGTTGTATATTAATATTTTCCAGTATGTTTAGAAAGGTGTAGTGAGAATCTTGGGGCATGATGGAGGATCTGTAGCAAGCTACAATTTGGATTGCAGTCTTACCTAGTGTTAGTTGCACCTGGAGAATTTCAGATGCATTGTGTTGGGCAACTAACCTGGTGGTGTGAATATCCTTTATGAATACGGACACTCCTCCACCTTTAGTGTTTCGATCCTGGTTTAGTGGCCGAAAACTGTGGTAAGAGTTGTAGCCTGGTATTGGAGGGGTGCTCTATGGAGCCTTGAACCAGGTCTCAGTTACTGCACAGATATCGATGTTCTCCATTTTTAGGAGTGCCTCGAGAGAGTACATTTTGAGGTTTAGACTTCTAGCATTGAGTAGCATTACCTTCAAATTTTGCTTGCTTGTACCTGTTACGGTGATGGTTTTGTCCTTTGAACTTTGCCTAAAAAGGCACTATAGGGGTGGCAAGAGCCTTAGCCAGTAACCTGAATCCCAGGGGAGACAGGTGCAGACCATCTCTGGCAAAGCATCGTGGTCTGTCGATCATGTTGTCTTAGACAGACAGATACTGGATCCCCTTTGAATGACACCAGAAGCTTAGCCAATTGTTGAAGTCAATCATTTTGTCCTTTTATTGTGGTATCATTCTGGACGAAGGCAGGATGCTACTTAGGGCTAGGGTCATACCTGCTTGGGCCACATGATCCGAGAGATCTTCCATGTCTCTTTTCATGTAGTCCAGGGAGATACGTCTCAAGTCATTCACTCCAACATGGACAATGACAGAGTCATATTTGTGCTTGTTGTGGAGTGACTTGAGCGCATGAGTTATGTGGTGGATCCTGGCACCTGACAGGCAGCTCACTGTAATTTTCTCTTTGTTCAGCCTGGTGAGTGGGACATCAGTGTGCCTGACTATAGAGTCACCTATGACTAAAGTGTTTGGTATATTGTCTTGCCTTAGGGGCTGTTGCTGGGTGGCACACTGGTGTTGTGAGCTATGTGACACTTTGGTTGTGATTGGTGTTTGTTTGAATTTCAGCTTTGGAGGTCCTTGTTGCTTGGGCATGTTACAGTTAAGGGCCTCTGCATATGTGGATGTAGTGTTGCTATGTGTGGGTGTTGGTGGTGTGAGTTTAGAAGGGCTATGTGTTGCTTGATGTGTAGTGCGGGTGTTAACCTTCAACTGTTGACTGTCTAGCACAATCTTGGGTGGAGAGAGCTTTGCTTCCAGTTTGGCGATGTAAGTGCATCTCTCACAGGTTGTAGTGTTGGGTGGTAGGAGGAGAGGTTTGTCTGTGTACTTGAGGCAATTGCTGCATTGCCCCAGTATGCCCAGATTCACCAGATGAACAGGAGAAATCAACGGAAGCTGACCCTTGGACATGCCTGGTTTGGTGCTTTTTTTTTTGAAAAGTGCAGGAGCGGTTTTCCCTTACTTTAGCAAGGTACTTTGCAATTATAGGCTGTTTAGTGCATATGATTAATTTTTTCCTTATTAATAAGGAGAGTTGAGTGCTTGTATCAGTTTAAGGCTTCCTAGTGCTTTCCAGCAGGTATTAGAGCAAGTGTTAGTCATAGGGATGCTTAAAGGTAAGATGAAAAAAAATGGTTTATCTTAAACACTGCAATGTGCACTGGAGAAGTTAGATGTGAAAGTAGGTAACTTAAGTTTTACCTGTATAAAAAGTTATGTTTTATTGGAGAGTTACTATTTTTAAAACAGCAAGATAGATTGAAAGGGGGTGATCATGTTTGTATTCCGGTACTATGGAATACAGTAGAATGGCCAATAAATTTAAATAGTTGAAGGGGAGTGATTTCACAAAATGATAATTGTGTGCTTACTCACACAAGCCAGTGAAAGTAGAGTGGAAATTAAATATGTGGTCAAATTAACATAAGAAGCAAGCAACTAGAAAGACAGTGGTATTTAAGAACATGACAGTGATGGGGGGGGGGGGGGGCTTCTGCCTGACTCACAAGAGACAGAGCTGTGGTGTCTTTTGAAGTTTTAATATGCAGTTAAAAGCAGAACACAAGCAAAACACAAGGTAAAGAAAACAAATCACAGCACTCAAAATATAAAAAGGCAATAAACTAATACAAAATAAAACAAATAAAAAGCAAACCAACCTTTCCCCTCAAAGCAAAGTATAGCAGAGTGTGGGTGAGCCTTTCCAATAAAGCTCTGAAATGTTTTATTTTACCCCTTAAATAGGTTTAGTTCCTAGCTCCACCCCCTCAGTTCACAAATGATTAACCTTAAGTGACCTCTTCTATGTTATGTATGAGTCCTTAATTGATCAGTTCTAATTTCTGCCTGACTCACAAGAGAAAGAGCTGTGGTGTCTTTTGAAGTTTTAATATGCAGTTAAAAGCAGAACACAAGCAAAACTCAAGGTAAAGAAAACAAATCACAGCACTCAAAATATAAAAAGGCAATAAACTAATACAAAATACAACAAATAAAAAGCAAACCAACCTTTCCAAATAAATGGCCTCTGCAAAGGTCCAACCCAGGACCTTGCACACCACAGCTAATGTGATTTGCCACTAAGCCATGGCAGATACTACAATCTGGATGCCGTTTGTAAATCCAGTGCAGGCTTTGCTAAGACGATTTTCTATGGTCTCCTGGACCCTTCTTCTTTTTTCTTGTAAGTTTAGTAAGCTTTGGGAATTTTCCCAAATTGCCAGTAAGGCAGTGTGTTTGCTTAACATAGTACACATGCTTAAGTGTTACTTACCTGTCACAGTAAATATTTCTAGAACACACTCCCTTTCTGGCTGTATCACCCTCTAACCCCCTTTTTTGGATGTTGATAGTTTAGTGTTGGAGTTGCCTTTGAGTTGTGCTCAGTGGCTTTATTGTTTTTTGTGTGTGTGTGTGTGTTTATTTGGAAAGTAGGTGTTCAAAAAGCTTGCATTTTCACTTTCCTTTCCTGCTGGACCCTAGAAAACTGAAAGGGTCCTGTCTGTGTATCTGAAAAGCAGTATGTTTACTGCCAGGTGATAGGTCCATCACATCCACAGACAGCCGTGGGAGGAACTCTGAGCTTTGGTAGACTGCCATAGGAAGGGTAGCAGGGCAGTACTCCCTGAATAACAGTAAAACAGTGTGTTCTACAAACATCTATTGTTATTGGTAAGTAGGACTTGTGCAACTGTACTTTAAGAAACTCTCTCTTCAGTGAGTCTTGTTTATTTGTTGGTGCATATTTAGAGCCTTAGTGCAGGCGTTTGTAGATCCCCTGGGTTTGCAAAGAAATTAAATAGAATTAGGTCTTTCTTGGCTCAAAAAGCAAGACACAAGTCACCTCTGAGAAGCCTTAGGCTACTGAGTATTATGAGAGTTATTCTAATCTATGAGAATTTAAGGCCATTGATTTTCTTGGTTAGGTATCTTTTGAGTCTTTCTAGTTCAGCAGTATGCTTTAGTTTATGCATACCAAAGGGGAGGTATTGTATTCAGTGATGGGTCTGATGAGTTAGTGTCAGAATGATTTATTTGGATATTGAGGACATTCTCTTGAAAATTAATTGGGCCAGATAGAATGATTTCATGACTATGGTGAAAACTTGTTGATTGAATGAGAGAGAGAATCCACATAAATACTCAGGTCTGTGACTGCATCTGTCTGTCAACAGTTAAAAGCAAGAGATGGGAACTTTTTTTTAACCAAATGCTAGTATGTTATATTTATTTAATTTAACTTGAGACCATTTTCAGTACACAAGGTATGTGCATATTCCAGGCCTTGTTGGGCCTGGTTAGTATGAGTAAATACGTGGATAACAGTGGCCAGCTTGCAGATATCAGCATACTTGGTCATCCACATGTCTAGGATGTTGGACTAAATTTCTACAAAGTAAATGACAAACAGGAGAGGTTCTAGCACCGATTCCTGTGATACCCCATTAGTTAAAATTTTACGTTCTAAGAGGATAATAGCAACTTTCACATACTAGGATCTGTTGGAAAGCCAATTTGCAATTCAGTGGATAACGTGCATTTAGGAGTAAAGGTAATGTAACAGCTGCATCTTGAATTTCTGAGTATCCGTTAACAGTTGCTGTTAATCTTTATGTATTTGTTTGTTTATTTTTCTGTCCAAAAATTTAAGATGTTTTAAAGCATGTGTAACCTGGAAGATGAATAGTTAAAATGGCAGATAAGACTGGTTGCATGTTATCCATTTAGGGATTAATGAAGGCACATTGGTAAAGAGTATACCCCAGTCAAGAAAGCTTAATCTTAAAAGGTACTGCACTAAGAAGGCACAGTTTCTTGTTTCATCTATGGGACAGCACTCCAGAATATACCTTTTTTTCTGTGGCTTTTTATTTTTAACTGAAGACTTTACTTTTTGGCAAGCTGTTCCCATTGACTTTAAGGAAATTAACACTTATTCCAAATTCAGAATGCAACTCAAAATCACTTCTTTATCCAAGCCAAATACTCCTGCCTCCACTCTGTACATTATCAAGTAACCTATCTCCTTTCCGTGTCTCTTCTTCTCTTTCAAGATTCACTGAAGATTGACCCAGTTTAGAAACTAATGTATATATTGTAAAGTACACTGTGCTTGATTGTACATTGCATTGTGCTTGTTCAATGGAATGATTATAAATAGTTTTTTTTTTCTATGTAATTAGTCTGAATTGTTCTGTTATTGCTTACATTTCTGCGTTTTTGTTTGTGAAATATTTAGTATTTTCCCTGGGCTGAGCCTGAAGTTGGTCAATATTGATCAGTGCACTACCCCAGTAAACAAAAATAAATAAATAGATATATAGGTAGAGAGTCTTCCAGCTTTCCTAATAACTTTTTGCTATATCTTTGCATTTGCTTTAACTGTTTATTAGCTAAGCCCATATGCTGTATGTTCCTGCCTGTTATAAAAAAATAAGTTGTGGTTTACATTTGTCTAATGACATTTTCGATAGGTATGCTTGAAACTATAAGATAGACATTCCGCAAACCAAAGCATACCATGTGTCTGAATTTCATTCATAAACAAAATAGTTATTCTAATGATGTCAACAGTGACAGCAGACAAAATAAAAGAATCCTACCAGTTCTGAAAATTGTATGCACATTAGTTAGTAAATGTCCAAGAAGATAAGTATTTTGAATTCTGGTGTGCATTGAGACTAGATGAGAGAGCATGGAAGACTTTACTGAGACTATTGGATGCATGCAGTGCATTTAAGTACGTATATGCTTATTCCTCATTTTTTAGCTTTTCATGCAATTAAAACTTTTTATTTTTATTTTTTTAATTTAATGTGTTTTAACTGCTAGTCCAGATAGGTACTTGTTTTACTAGTTTGTACTTTGAGAGTTTACTCTTCTCCATCTTTTGGAATAAAAAAAAAAAAGATATTCACCTCTTAATGTGCGCATATATATTTACTGCCCTATATGTGGAACACTGGGAAAGCAAATAAGTTACAAACATACATACATGACAATGTAAACGCTGGTGCTGGCAATTTAAAAAAATGGCACAGCTCGAACAGAGAGATGTCTTTAATGAAAACAATAATCCACACTGTTAGAAGCAGTTCATCTGGTTTCCACACAGTAAAAACGAATCATCAGGTTACAAACAAATAATATGGTTAAGCGCTTTCATCTGTAATCAACAGACTTCTTCAGAACTATATAGCATATAAAATCACTTGTTTAAATACATGTTTTGGCACCAAAAATTTTTTGAGTTTAAATAAATTTAAAGAGACATATCAATATATAGAATAGAATGGATAGAATAAAATACATAAAAATACATAAAAATCGATGCATTTGCACATACACATAATCAATTGATCTACCTTGTATAAAATATAAAATATACATGTACATATAATTTATATAAAATGTATATTATAATTTAAATATATTTAAAATATGTAATGAATAAAATGTTTTTATATATTGATATGTCTCTTTAAATTTATTTAAACTCAAAAAATTTTTGGAGCCAAAACATGTATTTAAACAAGTGATTTTATATGCTATATGGTTCTGAAGAAGTCTGTTGATTACAGATGAAAGTGCTTAACCATATTATTTGTTTGTAACCTGATGATTCGTTTTTACTGTGTGGAAACCAGATGAACTGCTTCTAACAGTGTGGATTATTGTTTTCATTAAAGACATCTCTCTGTTCGAGCTGTGCCGTTTTTTTAAATTGCCAGCACCAGCGTTTACATTTTCGTTTTTACTCTTCTTGTGTTGGATACATACATGACAGTTAATTGTCATTTTTGATCAGCAGTACCACTTTTAGTTATATCTGTTATGGATTTGCCTCTGACCAATGTATTTATGTTTTTGCATTTTACGGAGTATTGTGAAGTGATTTCAAAATTTTCTGTCTTCTTATAGTATCAGTATGTTTTCACTTTTGTAAACATTGTACAAAGCATTTTCCTGAGTTTTATGTAGTGTATTGAGTTATTAGCCAAGTTAACTGCTTGTGTTCATTAGCCTTGTGTCTTCTGGTTGTGTGATTTACAGAAAACATCATCCTTTTTACCCATCATATGTACCACACGCATGTAACATTTGCCATGCCATAAGGTCTAAGGTTGAGGCTAAAATCACTTAACAGGACACATCCACTCACTTGAGTTCGCAAATAAAGTACAGTGGTGCACCTATTCTGTTCATTCTTCTTAGGTTTTGCTTAAAATCAGTACTCTATTGTATGTTTATGTAATTGTTTGATGAAATTATGCTTTCATTTCCCTTTAACAGTGTATTCTGTTTCATAGAATAAGCGTATTTTGTAACAGTTCAGAAATAAAAAGTTCTATTAGTAAGGCAGCCAGAACACTAATGTGCTTCATATTTTGCATTTGTGCACATGAATATCCCCCCAACTTGTGTCTTGACCAACTTGTCAGGTCTAACTGTACTTTGTCAGCAGTTCAGTGATAGACTTAATTTGATTAAAGAGAGCTAAAGAGGAAGAAAATTATTAAACATCATAGACTACTTTTGTGTTTTAAATAGTAAAATATTTTTTCTTTTTTGGAATAATAGGGAATGGCCTGCAAACAGGTCTGTCTTGCTCCTTTTTTTATTAGGGATGGTGATATATGGACTTTCAGCTGCTTGTCTGCGGTCTGTACTCTGGCAAAATTTAGTGGAACTACAGTCTTCTGCTTTTAGTTCAAGGTGATTTTTGCTTTTTTATTAGCTAGGAATGCCTAGTCAGTTTTGCTTTCATGTTCTAATCCAAGCAATAAAACTCATGCACTGTTATTTTTATGAAGTTACCAGAATTTCACAGTATGCACTGTATAGTAATGAATGTTAAGTTGTCAATCTCGCCTTCATTCTTGCTTGATGGGTTCGGAGCCGATCCCTCGGCTCCGACTCGGCACTTGCTAAGCTCGAGAGTCACTTTTACCAGCTCGAGGCAGCCCCATATCCCATGATGCAAGGCGGTAAGTACCCAGATCTCGTTTGCCGCTTCGCTTATGAGGTCCTCCTTTTACCAGCTCCTGGTAAGTGATTCTCTTTTTGAATATTTAAGCCCCTTTTTCTTAAAAAACCCTTAGTTATTGGTTATTAGTTAATTTTTTACCTTTTGTGACAGAAAATCCCTGTCTTTTCTATTTTATTTTAGTCAAATTTAACCATCCCATCCCCCCCCCTGTTAGGGTGTGTGTGTTGTTTATAGAAATACCTTTTTTGGTATTTTATTTAAGTTAGTTTTTGACTGGTGTGTGTGTGTGTTGTGTAAAGCACCATGTCAAAGGAGAGGGTCTCAGGTTTTAAGAAGTGTGACTTGTGCTGTCAGAAGATGTCTCTGACAGACGGTCACACTTCTTGCCTGTATTGTCTGGGCCCTCTTCACCTGCAGGACTCCTGTGCTATTTGTCATTCCTTCAGCCAGAGAGTCCTGCAGGAAAGACGTAATAAACTGATCCTTAGGGGCCTTCTTAAGCCGGAGGGCTCTCCGGCTAAGTCGGCTCCATCCAAATCAGTTAAATCTACCAAGGCCCAGGCTTCTGTGTCTAAGCTTGCGGCCTCGGCTCCGACTCTTGACGAGTCGAGATCGCTCCAGCTGGAGCCGATTCTGGCTTAACAAAGCCTTCGGCACCGATGGCTATCGGTGCCGAATCTGTAGTGACCACTTCGATGTCGGCTCCGATCAGTTCCGACACCCATGTGGCACAGGCATCGGTGTCGGCTCCGATCGGCTCCGACACCGTTACTTTGGTGGCTGTATCGGCTTCGGCTGGAGCCGATACATCGAGGCTTCCTGTCGGCTCCGAGAGGTCGGCTCCGACAGGATCTATAGTATCGGCTCCGATGGCTCATTCCAGGAAGAGGTCGAGGTCTCCTTCCTTGGAGCCGATACTTTCGGCCCGGCTTCACCTCTTCTATCGGAACGGAGCCATCGGAGCCGATCTTCAAGGTCATCCAGGTTGTCAGATCATGACCTAGAGAGAGTGGTCAGTAGATTACTTAAGTCACAGGTACTGGCCCAAATGTTGCATAGTCCGTCTCAACAGACGACTGTGGGTCCACACCCCGTTACAGTTCCTCCTTCAACCCTACCCCAGAGCTTGGAGTTGGAGTCTTCGGGAATGGTTACTGCTACGGCTGGAGGACGGATACCCCCTTCTGTTCCTTCAGCCTCTACTCTTATCTCCTCTTCGAGACCTTCCTTAGAGGGATTCGGTGGTCGGGCTTCCATGGTCTCCTCCGAGGGGGTGAGTGGCATCGGACCCTTGTCCGAGCCCGCTCTTCCCCTTGGAGCCTCAGCCTTGGTGAGCTTGGCTCCAACATCTGCCTCGGAGGCTTCCCTTTCAGTGGTCCCTGGAGTTCCTAGCTCTTCGGAGCGGGTTCTCTCGGACCTGCCTGGGAGGGGAGCATTCGAGGTGATGAAGAGTGTACTGGCCACTGGTATCAGTCAGCAGTCTGTTCCCGTAGCTCCTCCCTCTATAGTACCTGTTGACTGCCACTTCTCTTGCTACAGGACCCAGAGATCCTCCGCCTCAGGTTTCCCCATTGGGAATTTCCCCCTCTTCCGAGGATTCTCCTGATGTTTCGGGAGATCCTCCTAGGAAGAGGACTTGTAAGAGGAAGCATGTAGACTCCCCCGAGTCTGTCACTTCGGATACTGACTTTGATGAGTCAGAGGGATCCCTAGATCCCCTCTGAGGATGTCTCCTTCTCAGACATCCTAGAACTTCTGAAACAGAGGGGAAACTGGCCCACCAACAATCCCTCTGAGGATGAGTCAGTATACCTAGAGGCGTTTGGATCTCGGCCCTCCACCTCCTGGTTGTCTCCGCCTCTCGACCCCCTTATGCACGTTATTGCACGAAAGTCGTGAGCAGCTCCTGACTCTGTAGAGCCAGTCCCTAGGAGGCCTTCAAAATTTATCACTGCCCGTGTGACAAACAATTCCTTACTAAGGGTGTCCCGCTGATGCCATGGTGGTTGCTGCGGCCACCAAAAGGAACTTGCAGATCCTTCCGTGCCCGTCCATCCTCCTAATAAGGACTCTAGGACCATGGATAGGTACGGTGGCGGATGTTTTCCTCAGCGACCTTTGCTATGCTCGCTGAATTACCTATGTCACTTCACCAGACTCCAGAGGGATATCCTGAAGGAGCTGGGAGAAGTAGTTCAGGATCCTACAGCTGCAGGGGCTCAAGAAAAATTGCTTCGCAGCTAGGAACCCTCAATTCCATTGCAAACTCCTCCATGCGGCTAATATCTTATGCTGCGGATGGAGTAGAGCCGCAGGCACAGGTGTGGCTCTTAGACGCCAAGCCTGGATGCGGCTATGTGATTTTCGGATCCCTTTAAGGCGTCCTTCACAAATTCTCCCTTTGATGGGTCAGCTTTGTTTGGCCCTCAGGTGAAGGAAACCTTGACCAGGTGCGAGCAGGACGGCAAGACTCTTTCTGCTGTTGGAGTCCGTTTTCCACCCCTTCTAGACCTTATCCCAAAGGACAGAAGGGCGGAAGATGTGGTTCCGTAAATCCCAAGGAGTCACGCCGATTCACGTGGTCAGTTTACCCCTAGAGGCAGAGGGGTAACAACAACAGACGCCGCTCTAGAGGCAGAGGGGTCCAAGAACCAGGGAAACAGGGAGCCTCTCTCTGACAAGCCCTTTCAGCATCCCTGAGGTGTTGCCCGGCTGTCCCTCCTTGGAGGCAGTCGGGGAAGATTATCACTGTACCCAGAAGCCTGGCATTCCCTCACTCAAGACAGATGGGTACAGTCGATCATATCCAAGGGTTACATAATTCCTTTCGAGGAAAGTCCCTTCCCTCAAGTTCCCTTCCAGATGTACCACCGGTCTAAGGGAGATTGCAGAGTCAGAAATCTCAAAACTACTGCAAAAAGAGCCATTCAGCCAGTTACAATAGACCATTCAGAGCCGGAATCTACTCAAGGTTCTTTTGGTCCCCAAAAAAACGGGAGACTGGAGACCAATATTGGATCTCAGCAGACTCAACAAGTCTGTCAGGAAGACAAGATTCTGAATGGTCACTCTTCAGTCAATTCTGCCCTTCTTACAGAAGGACAACTGGATGTGCTCAATAGATCTTCAGGATGCGTACTATCACATCAAAATTCACAGACGCTCCAGGAGATTTCTCCGCTTTCGGCTGGGATCCAGTCATTTCCAGTTCAGAGCCCTGCCCTTTGGTCTCACTACAGCCCCAGAGTGTTCACCAAATGCATGGCAGTGGTCACGGCTCACCTGAGACGTCAAGGATTCCAGGTGTTTCCGTATCTCGACGACTGGCTCCTGTCAGCCACCACCAGGCATCAGCTTATACAAGCCAGGGATTACACAATAGACCTTTGTTCTCATTTGGGCATCTCAATCAAATTTGAAAAGTCATCCTTATCGCCCTGCCAGTCTATTACCTTCATAGGCGCAAACTTAAACACTGTTCGGATGTCAGCTACCCTTACAGAACAAAGAGTTTCAGACATTCAGACTCATGTCAGGATCATTCTGGCCAGCAAGAAAATACAGGCCAGAATGGTTCTAAAGGTATTAGGTCTCATGGCTGCGGCCATTACTCTTCTTCCCTGGCTCGATTCTACATGCGCCTTCTTCAGTGGATGCTGTTCACACAGTGGTCATACCAGCAACTTCCAATGCGTCACCAGATTCTGGTGACACAGACATGCAAAGAGCATCTTGCTTGGTGGATCACATCGTCTCAGGTTCACCAAGGCAGGTACTTTGTACCCCATCCCCGATAGCCACTGTCACCACGGATGCCTCCCTGATCGGGTGGGGGTCATTATCAGGGCAGGATGGTTCATGGGACGTGGCAGCCGTTCGAGTACCATCTGCACATAAATGTCCTGGAGATGAGAGCAGTGCTTTTAACATTGCAAGCCCTCAACGACTTTCTTCCCGTAGGGACAATTGCAGTCCACACAGACAACATGTCTGTAGTTTGGTATATCAACAAACAGGGCGGAACCAAGTCCTACCCCTTGTGTCGAAGCGCACAGACTTTGGCAATGGGCGATCTCCTCTCATCGGTTTCTGGTAGCAACGCATATCCCTGGGAAAACCAACATTATAGCGGACAGATTGAGCAGAGCTATCCTCATGCCTCACGAGTGGTCTCTCAAGCAATCTATAGCGGAAGAGATTTTTCTGGAATGGGGTCGTCCATGTTGCGATCTTTTGCTACTCCCCAAAACAGCAAATGTCCAGACTTCTTCAGCCTCTTCCTCTATCAGGCCATCCCCAGAGACGCTCTGACCCAGGATTGGCCCCAGGGACTTCTTTATGCCTTCCCTCCATTTCCTCTGATCCCTCAGGTGATCCAGAAAGCTACCGTTTGAGAGCCAAATTGATTCTCATTGCCCCTTACTGGCCTCGACAAGTTTGGTTCCCGTTCCTCCATCATCACCTTTTGGTGCAGCCGTGGCATCTGGACCCAGTGCCAGATCTTCTGATTCACCAATCGGGTCAGCTGCACCGGTCAATCCCTTCTCTCAACCTCACAGCATGGTTGCTCCACTTCCTTCCTTAGCCAGGCTTCCTTTGATCTCTAACCCAGTTAGAGACATCATAGTAGCTTCTAAAATCCTCTACCAGGAGGATTTACACAAGCAAATGGAAACGTTTCTCTTATTGGGCTAAGGCCCAAAATATTGATCCTTTTACTGCCCCTGTTCAGGCAGTTCTGGACTTCTTAGCAGAGATTTTTCATGCAGGCTCCTCTTCTTCCACAGTCAGAGTTCAATTGGCTGCTATTTCCAATTTTCATGTCGGGATAGCAGATCATAATATTATGTCCCATAGGCTCTGCAGGGCCTTCTTGAAAGGAATTTTCCTACTAAAACCTCCAATCAGGAATCCTCCTCCTCAGTGGGATCTAAATTTAGTGCTGACATCCTTGATTCTTCCCCTTCGAGCCAGCTGTTTCTTGTTCCCTGAAATATCTTTCTTGGAAAACTTTATTCCTAGTGGCTATTACATCTGCCAGGAGGGTGTCTGAACTTCATGCTCTTTCGGTTCGACCCCTATTTGGTTTTTCACAAAGACAGAGTATCTTTGAGAACTAATCCAACCTTTTACCTAAGGTCGCTTCAAAGAACAATCTGAATCAATCCATTGATCTCCTGTATTTTTCCTAACTATTCAGATAGAGCTGAACAAAAGCTACATTATCTTGATGTCCACCGTCAACTTAGATATTATTTGGACAGAACAAAAAATTTAGAAAATCTGATCAACTTTTTGTTTCCTATGCGGATAATAAAAAGGCCTTCCTGTTTCTAAAGTGACCTTGTCCAGATGGCTTTCTTCGGTCATCTCTGAAATTTATACTCAGGGGAAAACAGCTGTGCTCAAAACCTAAAGCACATTCAACTAGGAGCTTAGCTACTTCTACAGCTTTTCAAGCTAGACTTTCTTTGGACACTATTTGTGCAGCGCCACTTGGGCTACTCCTCACACTTTTGTTTCCCATTACAAATTGGACTTGGCCTCCAGGGACAGAGCCAGTTTTGGCTCTACAGTCCTCAAGAGTTTGTTCCATTGAGCCACCCAGGATAGAGGTGCTAGGACGCGGTCCCATCAAGCAAGAATGAAGGCGAGATTGACAACTTAACATTAAGAAGTTATGTACCTACCATAACGTTCCATGTTAGTTGTCTTCTCTCGCCTTCTTTCTTGCACCCTCCCTCCTTCCCCTGGCCTGGACAGACCTTGTATAAGAAACTGTTATGCTAAAGACCATTCAGACCTGGTCCTTTTTCCATCTGTAAGTTTCTTTCTTCCTTTGGGAAGTATTTTATGCTTGGTGCTATTGCCCTTTGTCAGCAAACGAGATCTGGGTACTTACCGCCTTGCATCATGGGATATGGGGCTGCCTCGAGCTGGTAAAAGTGACTCTCGAGCTTAGCAAGTGCCGAGTCGGAGCCGAGGGATCAGCTCCGAACCCATCAAGCAAGAAAGAAGGCGAGAGAAGACAACTAACATGGAACGTTATGGTAGGTACATAACTTCTTATTCTGCTGACTATGTAGACATATAATACCACTGGCATTTTTGTGCACACAGCTTATGTAGCGATTCTTAGGTAAATACTATGAACATTGCTGTGGGAAGGCGTATCAGTACATACAGTTAGTCGCTGTTGTAGTGTTTAAATGTTCTTTACCACTGGGAGGTGAAGTTGTGGAATTGTTCTTATAATATGTTCTTATTTATTTGTTTGCTTTTTGACCAGATAGATGTGTTAACCAGTTACATGACTGTTTTTCAGATGTGTCTTGAGGAGAACACTTTGTCAGTTCAGCATTGTTATAGTACAATCTTTATAATGGTAATATGTTTTTGAATGATACCAGTGTAATGCATGTAATGTAAAATGACTGACAGTATTAGGAGTAAACTATTATGACATAGAACAAAAGTATAATGCATTTAAGTCTGAAGTTCACAAAGATGGCTTGTAGTTGCAAAATGGAATTATTAGTTTCATAACTGTTAATTCATATACAGTTGTTAACGTAAGGTGCTCAGCAGTGTTTAGATGTTACCCCTATTACTTCTGGGTTTAAGTGGACATAAACTGGATAGAGAAAGGCTGTATGAAAAGATGTATACAGAAAAGGGATAAAATAGAAAAGGGATAAAATAATTTGAACTGTGTGGATAAACAATTTATTTAGTTCAGTGTTTTTCCTTCTCATGTGATAGGAGACTTTGCTTTAATTTGGTCTTGAAAGCATGGAATCACTTTGAAAAAGAGTATCATTCTTTATAGTTTCAGAAGATAAAAAGTATTCATTTCATGTTCCTTAGCTTTTCCATGCTCCTTGGTATTCCTTTTCCCAACAGTTGACTTGGGCAGCATATATGTTTGGAACACTGACAAGTTAGGTATGTGGAAGTGTCATGTTATCACTGATTAGGAGTTGTGGGTCCTCTGTTGCAGTTGTACAAAGGTGATCCATTATAACCACAGAGCAGTTGGAGGTACATTAGTTGTTTTCCTGCTGGCCTCTGGTACTGTCCAGTTGCTGTTCTTTTTATAGACACATTTGCTATAAGCCATATATTTGTACTGGCATATATAATAGCACCATTGACTTCCTAGGATCCCAAAGAGTAAACAGTGTCAGTAGCACACTGTTTTCTTTTTCCCTGGTTTGATAGCAGTCTTCATGAAGACAAATACATGGGCTGTCTGTTTCTCTGCCTTGCAGGAAAGGATAAGCATTCAGCATGCTCTTACTGTGAGGGCAGCCACATTGATTCTGGGTTCTTTGCTTGGAGCCACAGGATACTTCCTTCTGAATGTTTCTTTGGATGTGAGGAATCATAGTACTGTGGCCTTTAACCCTCTTGTTTCCATAACATTCAGTAATTTCTGTTCACCGAGCATGGCCTCCAATGCCCAGCTGCCTGCATTTCTTCTTTGGATTCATTCATTTGTAACACTAATTATGTTTCTATATGGATGTAGTATGTTTGATAAAAGAAGAATATAATGTCAAGTCTTTCATGTGGTTCCAATTTAAAGAAAGTAAGCAAGCTTGATTTCCTGTTTTTTAATGTGTTTTCACAGCTTGCTACACATCTTCTGTCAATCTTGCTATCAGGCTTATTTTAGATTGCTCAGCTTTACAGTATCTAAAATGTTACTGTTGTCAATTTAACCAGATTCTGCTCTGAAAAGAAGACAGTTTGAAGTTGAATTCAGGTTGTGCTGTTCTGTGGGTGTGTGGGCAAATATTTCAAGTGACCTCCACTCTGTCCAGTATATGGCTCTTTGAGGGGTGAACTCTGAAGTCACTGCAGATTCGGCAATGGTGGTATTTTTTTCTGTAGCCACCTCCAGTAGTAAGTGCACATTTTGATAAAATATACATTATCAGCCAGGTGGCTTTCATTTGAACATTTTAGTTTTCTTTACGGTGTGTGACTTGTTGAAGCTTCTCCTCTTTCATTTAATTCCTAATGCCATAGTGAGGGAGGCGTACCTCTTTCAGGGTGACTTGCTTGCCCCTGTCCTAGGCTAAGAAGGAAATCTACAGGAAACCTGAGAGTTTTCTCCTCCTGTTCAAAAGTTCTCTGGCATATTGTCATTTGATTAATATCTTGTTAACATATTAGTCAGAGTGGCATTTTCTTTTTAGATTGTTTTCTTTAAACTATCACTGCTTGTGAAGTCAACATTTGCCAAGCACAAGATTTTTTTTTTAATTAAAGATTGTGTACCACTGAGACCTGTTGTTTTGTCAGATTTTTTCACAGTGTGGTTTTATACTTTGGCAGAAATGTTGGGGGAGCAAATGGTTGTAACTAAAGAAATTGACATGGGATCTGAATTGCCTAGACCTAGTAAGGCTTTACCAAGTTTAATGTTACACAGGAAAGCATTGGAAGAATTCTGCTTTATCAAGGCCAAATTATTGGCCTTTTTAGTTTTGTAAGCATACTTAAATAATCAAAAATTTGTTTTAGCTATGTCTTTCTGAGTATCATCTCTCTCCTTTACATATCTACAGAACCATCTATTTTACTTTACCTGGATCCATGTCTGTTGTCTTCTTAAGGTTTATCAGCTTTTGTTGTGGTTACTTGTATCAAGCTTTGCAGCAGTGGCCTTTTCTGCTCTGCTGTTAACCAGACATTTTTGAATATATATTTTTTGAAAGGGCAGCACAGTCACATAAACTGAGAATGGAAAGGTCTGCTTTCTTCAAGGTGACAGTCTCTCTGCAAGATAAACCATACGCCATTATGCTTAAAACCTGCAGGAATACTTCTGTTACAATTCTTCTTCAAAACACCTTCAATGAAGTTTCACTCTTTTGTTGAACATTTTTCTAGTTAACCAGACTGAAATAATTTAGGTTACTTTTGGGTTCCTGCTTACCATATGCAGAAAATAAATAAGAGAAATATTGACTTGAAGGGCATTCATATTGTTTTGGAGAACATTCTGTTTCTCTTTTGAGTGCTTCTTCCCAAGTCGTGTCATGCCTACTTTGAGAGGCTAACTCCTTGCTTTTCTCTGAATATTGTTTGTTGAAATTTCTCTGGATGTTAGCCTTGTCTGCATTTCTATTTTTTTTTTTTTTAACACTTTTATTGTATTATCACGTAAGACATAGGCAAACATACATTTATATAAGAAAAAACAAACCATGTTAACTTAGTTGCAAACATTATACATTGCATATATTCATTTGTATATTTATTATCAGGTTACCATTACATAAATTGATCAATTCCTGCCTTCCCCTGACCCTCACTCATCTTCTAAAACATTATTCTGCATGTATTGTTCTCACAATTTCCATTTTTATATGTAATTTGTTTCTACCCATTTCTAAAGCTCCAACATTTAGTTCTTTTATCTCCGTTATAATATTCAGTACTTCAAAATATATTTGGTTTAGACTTTTTCATTTTCTAGTAATTGCTTTTCTGGCAGCCACCAGAATTAAACTCAATAAGGCTTTACTGTGTCTAGGCAATTCATATCCTGTCCCAGCTCAAAAAATAATTTCCTTCGTTACATTTATTTACTTACCCAATATTTTTGACAGAGTACTCTGAAGGGAATTTTTAAAGTCTGCCAACTCATTACACTCCTGAAGCATATGTTGCTAGTTACCTCTTTTTCCCTATCACTCCTCCATTTGCCATCTACCTGAGGAAAAATTTCTTTGGAGTCTGCATGGGGGTATACAAATACCTATGCAAATACCTCCAAGCAAAACCCCTAAATCTTCTAAGCTTTGCTGCATATTTGAGAGCCATACATATGTTCTACCATTATTTCCTTGTGAATTGCTTATTCAATCTCTCTTCCTAGTCTCTCTTAACTTCCTGTGATTGATTCCTGTAGTTATTGTGCAGTATTGTATATGCCCTACTAATTATTCATTTTTAAACCACAGCTTCAGTTCTAGATTCAATTAAAAACTCTACCAGAGCAGGTCTTTCACTTAGGATTCCCCTATCACATTCTGTTTGCATCTATTCAGATATCAGTCCTTGCTAGGGAAGTTAGTCTCTAGCCCGCAGTCCAAATGTCTTCTTCCTATTCAGTTACCTTTCCCTTCTGTAGATATTTGTTCTCAATACCTTGGTTCCCTTGCCAGTTGTCTCCAGTAAATTTGAGCCTCCTCTTGCCTATTCTCTGTACATCTAATTGCAGTCATCTTTACTGACAAAATCTCCTCTCTTTATTCTCATGTTGGCTAAGTTCTTGGAATACTTTCTGCTACTTTATGAATACAGTATTCTGTGTGGCTGCTTTTATTCTTCTTAAGGCTCTGCATCCAAAATCCCAGTCGCTCCTTATTTCTTGAACTTCCCCTGCTTTACCATCTTCCTTTCCACTTTGAATTATAGCTTTTTGCTTGTGTTATGTATATGAGCCTCAACTGTGAAGCTCTAAAATATCCCTTCAAATCAGGTAGTCATAATTCATCTTGTTCTGTTTGAAAAAAAAAAACAGCTTATCCCACTTGACCCTTGCTCTTTTCTTCTCCCCGAAAAAAAAAAATCCTTCATCTCGTTATAAATTACTGTCCACAATTTCTCCTCTGGTTGATAAAAATATGCCTGACCTGTATATAAAACTAAAGGTGCTAAAAACATTTTGCTGCTGAACTCTTGCTATTTGTATCCATAAACAAGAGCTTCCAGTTTCAGTTTTTGCATCATCTTTTGTTTAGTCTCTTTCCACTGCTGTAACAGAATCCTTTTAATCCATACTCTTAAATAATTAATTTTGTGTCCCCATTGATATGGGTATTACTGGACCAAAGTGAAACAGAGCAGCCCCTGCACGTATGGCAACTGCATGGCCCCAAAATACTGAAATACAGTTGATACAAAAGAGGAGCCAGCAAACTATGGCAATTCAATAATCTGAAGTAGTTTATTTCATTTGATCTTCAACCTGTGGGAATACGGATCTGTATCGGATCCGAGCCGGCAAAGATTATTAGCATCAGCTCCGAGCTCCAGAATCCTCCCCTTACCCATGATAAACCTCCCCTGCCTTCCATCCCCAAATCTCGTTTGTCGTGATTTGTGAAACATCGTGTCTCTAGAGCTCCAGCTAGCAGGGTGTTTTTGACTGTACGTTTTAAAAAAATTTCTGTTAATTTTAGCTGTTTCGGATTAGTATAGGTACCCTTTCTCCCCTCCCATCGCTTTGGTGTCGTGCGTAGGTTTATAGTATTAGTTAGTTGGTATAGTATGTCTGTGGTATCCCTCCCCCTTAGTCAGTCTAGTGTGGTGAGTGGGTGTGTTGTTAGTTCACAGAAAGAAAGTTTTTGACTGTTTTCTTCAGTTTCTTCTTTAAGAATGGCAGAAAAGCTTATTTTTAAGTGCTGCACAGAGTGTGGCCATAAGCTCTCCCCAGCTGATGGCCACACTCTGTGTGTATTGTGCTTAGGTGTGGCTCACCTGAATGTGGATTGTTCCATTTGTGCGGGGTTCACCCACTGAGTCTTGAAGGATAGGAAGGCCAAGTTGGCCCTCGAAGGTCTTCTGCCTGCCACTGAACCTCCCTCCTCGCCCTCAACTTCAGTCACAGCGGCTGCTGTGACTGCCTGTCCTGCTTCTCTGCCTCTGGCCTCCCCTCCCTCCCAGGCTGGGACTCAAACTTCTGCATCTAAGCCTGTGATAGCGGAGTAGAGGAGAGATAGAGAGCGGGAGAGAGAATCGAGGATGAAGGAGAAGAGGAAGAGGTTCCCAGACTTCTCGTCACCGAAGAAGTCTGCTCGGATCCATGACTCCCCTCAGCTCCAGTC